>NC_030429.2:1545000-1657500 GCF_001660625.3 Ictalurus punctatus
TAGGTGTTACTTACTTTAAGACTTGTCTGTTCCCACACAAGTGTTTTTTTTTTTTTTTTTTTTTTTTTTTAATATATCTAGATAATATATCAGGGAATGAAAGCTGAAATTCTGCTCTATCCTCTCATATTCATCTTTTTATCTCAAACCTAAAGTGTATAGCAAAAACAAAGTAATTTGCATAGATAGATAGATAATGTTTTACTATATCATTCTTTGTTGAATTGTATCAAAGCTTATTGTTTAGTTGTCTTTTTTAGTGCTTTCTACACTTACACAGCACAGTAACCCGACATTTGGCCTTTAAGCAGTTTGTTAGCAGGTTGTTGTTTTGAACTGAAACCAGCAGCGGCCTCAGGAGTGGACCTGACGTCAGAGCTGAGCAGGTCCACGCGCTCACAACCTAAACCAATCACAAAGAGGAGAGTCGCATAATGTCACAACGAACCAATCACAGTGCGAGTCGTGGGCCTCGCGTTTTCTTCAGTGTCGTACTGGAATGTCGCGTCAACGAAAACCTGAAAGAAAAAAAACCGAGTAGGGTGTGCAGTCAGCACTCAGCTGTTCTCTCAGCGTTATCCTTCAGCTTCACCTCAGCACACAGCGGGTAAGTCTTTTAAATACGTGTTTACTTATTCACTCCGTCATAAACTACAGTGCCACTTCTCGTATCGCAGTTTTGACATGTTATAACGTAAACAGTCACAAACTGTTTAAAAATCCAAAATCCATTGTTGCAGGAAAAACCCCGCTTAATAAGGACAATCTGCATGAATCCGGATTAGAGAACTCTGACATCTAATCTAACCTTGTTAGATTAAAACGACTTTAACACACCATACATATCTATATTGTGCAGGAGGTCGAAACTCAAAAGAGTCGATTCTGAGATTCCAGGCTGTTGTGAATCGAGAGTCGACTCCAAAGATTCGGAGTCGATTCTGCAGACTGAGTTGATGAGTTGAGAGTAGTCTCTCACACTGGAGTGGCTTTATTGTTTTATGCTGTATTTCTTGTCGACCTTGTCAGTGTACATGTCTTTTCTAAAAGGTCAGTCGTCTAAACAACACCATCTTATAACCTTTAGTAAGGATTTCTAATAATTGTTATTTTGACCACAGAGTATTGGTTTAAATACATTCTCCGAGAAGATGACGGACTAAAGACCATGATCCTTTAAAACACATCTTAAATAATAAACTCCTATTTGTGTTCAAATGCATAAAAATGTGTGTGCGAGAGACATTTAAGTGTGTGTACTAACTGTTAACCAACATCATTTCCTTCCTGTTTACAGTCGTGAGCACAGCCATGGCCACAACCCAGTCAGTGTTCGCTGTAGCTGTGTGCGTCCTGATGATCACTGAAATAATCTTGGCGCAGAAAGATTACTACGAAATCCTGGGTGTTCCCAAAGACGCCTCTGAGCGCCAAATCAAGAAAGCCTTCCACAAACTGGCCATGAAGTATCACCCAGACAAGAACAAAAGCCCGGATGCAGAGGCACAGTTCAGGGAGATTGCCGAGGGTGCGTTTAATTTCCTGCTCTGTTCATGTAACTCGCCTTTCCATCAATGTCCAGTTCGTACTTAAAGCACTTTTGAGAAATGATTCCTTTGCGTTAGAGATAAGCTGAACCGAGTATGCAGGTATTCCATTTTGAGCGTTAACCGACCTTCTTTTGTCCCTCAGCTTACGAGACGCTGTCCGACGCCAAGAGGAGGCGGGAGTATGATCAGATGAGGAGCAGCCGGTTCTCCGGAGACGGCGCGCGAGGAACCAGGGGTGATCAGTTCCGTCAACCGTTCAGCTTTAATTTCGAGGACATGTTCAGAGACTTTGATGTTTTCGGCCAGCCGACACACTCCCAGCATAAAAGGCATTTCGAGAGCCACTTTCAAGCCCACGAAGAGGCGCACAGAAGAAACTTCCGGAACTCTTTCGGCGGTGACCCGTTCGATATGTTTTCGGACTTTTTCACGTTCGACGGACACTCGGACGGCGGCGAGTTTCACGGCTCGGCCGGCCGGCAGCGCTGCCGCACGGTCACCCAGCGCAGAGGAAACATGGTGACCACGTACACCAAGTGCTCCTGATGCTCCTTTTCCTGCGCTAACGTGGAGGAATACTTTAGTTTTGACGTTTAATTAAATCTCTTGCTGATGCTTACTGTCATGACTGAATCAGATTCTGTGACATGAACGCTCGGAGCAGAGTAAAGCTCCCGACTTCACACGCTTTAAACGAAGGGCTTAAATTCAGGCTTATATCAAATAATAAATAAATAAATAAATAACTCTAAACATCTAAGCTGGATAGGTTGAGAGGTTTCACACACCCGGCTTCACGCCCGCAAACACGTTCCTTAGGGTCAGGGAGTCAGCGTTGTGATTGAACCTCTCGAGTACAACGCAGACGAATCTTAAAAACTCATGTATTGACTTCACACGCTTTCCAAATACAAAAACCTCGGATGTTGCACGACGTTTAAAAACGAAGCTCGATTGTCGGCTCGTGTGTCTTCCCTGTGCTCGCGCACAACGCTGAGCAGTCCTCGCACTTTCTCCTCGCTCACAGGCGCACCGGAAGCGGACATATGTAATGCAGTTCAAAATCATCAAACCCCCGTTTTATCCATAATACCCTTCAGCTGTGGAGCTGGGAGCGTTATCCTGTATAATGTGCAATAATTACACGCGTCTTCTGTTTTGTTTGGGAAACCTGTCGGGTGACCTACGACCACACAGCCCGGTCCGTCCCTCAGGGTTAACAGCCGTTTTCAGTGGATTATTTTAATCTGAATTATTTTCATAAACACCGCATTTGCATGTGGTTTGGATGCAAAGTAACTCTTTCAAGTCTTTATCAGATTGTCTCTGGGTTTGTTTTTATTTTTGAAAATGGCAAAACAAACAGGTTGTCGATGGTACGATTGTGTTTTGGGGGTTTATTAAAGGAAACTGTAAAGACCCTTTTGGTTTAATATGATGGAGCTTCACAGGAGTTTTTTTTTTTTGAACCGTTACCTCGTGTCATGACGTTGACGCACAGGACGACGTGCAATATTATACCTTGTGTTTGCATTTTGTCTTCTTCTTTTTCTTTACTTAAACATTTTGATGATTGTACACAAATACATTCAGTACCCTCTGTGGGATATTTTGGGTGTATTGATACGTTTTTTTTTTTGGCTTTGTGTGTATAAACTGCTGTATAAAAATCTATTCATGTGTCATTGCTTCAGATACACACACACACACACACCTGTTGTAGCTTTTCTGTTCTTATGGTCAAGATGTTCATGCAGTCAGTACACTATGAATAACATAATCCTTATACAATATCACAATCATAAATGACAATAGACCGAATCTTTTATTGTTTTAAAGGGGTTAGTCATTTACATGGACACATCATTTTATATGTTTCATCAGAAATATGAAATATCCCACATATATTCTTTAATCCGCTTTGTTGCAGAAACAAACGAATTCCCAGAGTCTTTAATAAATAAATAATGTTGAAAATACAACAGTGAATAAGTTTAAAGGAGATCATTTACCCCTTCTTTTGCTTCACGGTTGTTTGGTGTGTAAATATTTTAGGTAGTAAAATAATTCTAATATAAATCCTAATCATCGGTGAACAGTTCAACGTTCAGTGTAACTGCATGGATAGCTGGTGAAGGTTTCGAACTAGCCGCGTCCCATTTCCAACATAGATATCACTGTTATTGTTAAATGAATATTAAATGAACCCCACAGACCCTGTGTAATTACTCCACTGACCACAAGGGGGCCACGGACCACCGGTTGACTTGTTCTGGGGAACTGGTTTGGTGTGCAGGCCAGGGTTTAGGACTAGGACCGGCGCATTTCTTAAAGTAAAAGGATTCGCAGCAGCAGACAGGACCCGATGCTGGCCTTTCCTTCCTTCGTTATTATTTTTAAATTATTTTTTTTCCACATTTCGGGCTTGTTTACAATCGTCCTCATACTGGTGTATCATTACTTATTAAAACGAATGACATATTGTTATAAATGATCATTTTGTTCATTTTAAGCCTTTATTAAATGATCTGCGAATAGAATAAACAATATGGCAGAGTACACTGAGTACACTAAAAATGTCAAGAAATAGGTTTAAATAGTCTTATATTTGGTTCACTGTAATCTGACGATAAGAAACACTGGATACATTTGACTATATTTAAGATATTTTCACTTGATGTCAGTGTTTGCATTGAGGAGGATCTCGGATATTTTGACAGCCTCTATCTGATCACGAACTGAACCGATTTGGGGGTCGTGTCTACTTTACTACGGCATGTACGCCAAAAAAGTGACCAAAAAGTGACCAAATCATGAGAAAGAAAAATCCTCCAGAGATGCCAAGGCGAGTTTTTAAAAATGAAGCTGAATAAAAGCGCATTGTGTTGGTAAAATATAGCCTAATGTTTCCCCAAAGTATTATTAACAGGTTCCACCATCAATTCTGATAAAATAATAAATCCTTCACAAATGGTTCACTCGGTTATAAACGCAAGGTCCTGGTTGTTTTGCTCCAACACCACTGTGGGGCAGACACGGTGCAGTGCTGAAGCCTACACATCTCTCTCCAGCCCCTTTCCCTTCACCACCACAGCAACACCTGCACCTAAACACCTTTAACAGCTTCTAGAGCCTTCACTGATGATCGATCTCACGTGTGTTTGGCTACACGGTTCAAATGTTAATAGCCCTCGGGGTGAACATCGTCACTGGATTGAGTTTCTGTCTCACATGAAAGGGTTCAGCGCTGCGTGTAATCTATAACCACAGAAAACATCTCCATCTCAACTTACACACGCACACACTCACACGCACACACACACACACACACTAGAGGTGTTATTTTAACATAGAGGTTATTGCAGTGGAGCTCTAGAGTAAACGTTTAGGTCAACAGCTCACTAATTTGCCGTGGATATACAGTGTGGACATTAAACTGTATAAAAGTTGGACATTAGTTAGGACTTTACAGCAATAAGAGCAGCAAAAGCACCAAAAGGGGAAAATATCGCAGTGAAATATTTATTTTAAAAAATTTATTATAAAGTATCACTGTCAAACTTTCCATTTTGATAAATAACCTTTCACTTTCGTGCAATTTAATGCTTTAATGGTTTTTGGAAGAAAAAAAAACTCCTCAGAGAGAGAGAGAGAGTGTGAGAGAGTGAGTAACGGAGAGAGTGAGTGAGAGAGTGAGTAAGGGAGAGAGTGAGTGAGTGAGAGAGAGGGCGTGAGAGGGAGGGAGAGTGAGAGAGAGGGCGTGAGAGGGAGGGAGAGTGAGAGAGAGTGAGTGAGAGAGTGAGTGTGAGTGAGAGAGAGAGTGAGTGAGAGTGAGTGAGGGAGAGTGAGTGAGGGAGAGAGAGAGAGAGAGCGAGTGAGAGAGAGTGAGTGAGAGAGAGTGATAGAGTGAGAGTGAGAGAGACAGAGAGAGAAAGTGAGTGAGATTCGCGTGTGGATCAAACCCCGAGTGGTTATTCACTTCACTGGGTTAAATTCACTGTTACTGTGCAAGTCCTCATAGAACTAGAAGGAAAAAAAAGAAGTACTGTTTATTTGAACTGATTGTATTCTAATGAGGGGCGTGGCTTTTGAACTCAGTTTGCATATTTCCATTTCCATTTATTCATTTAGCCAAAGCAGCTCACAAATGGGGAAATACATCAGACGCATTTGCAGAACTTGAAACTGATTGAATTGTGAGTGACAGGCGAGCGGCACTCCACTCCTCTTCTAAGGCCTACGCACTGTGAAGTCTTTAGGAAGAAGTGTTTCAAAGAAGTTCTTGGTTCACCCTCTTTGGGTTGTGTGTGTGTGTGTGTGTGTGTGTGTGTGTGTGTGTGTCTGAAAGTTCATTTGCTCCACTGGAGTTTCACTTGCAGTGAAATAGTATTAATGACCAGTGATTTAAGAAATATATTTTTTCATGTTCACTGTACAGAGATGAACCGTTTAAGTCAGTTTGAGTCAAATTTAATAATTAAATAGAAAACTGCTAGTTTTAGGAGAAATCCTTGGTGCCATGTACAGTGTTGCTGGAAAGTTTGTGAACCCTTTAGTATTTTCTAAATTTCTGCATAAATGTGACCTAAAACATCATCAGATTTTCACACAAGTCCTAAAAATAGATAAAGAGAACCCAGTTAAACAAATGAGACAAAGATATTATAGTTGGTCATTTATTTATTGAGGAAAATGAAACAATATTACATATCTGTGAGTGGCAAAAGTATGTGCACCTCTAGGATTAGCAGTTAATCTGAAGGTGAGATTAGAGTCAGGTGTTTTCAGTCAGTGGGATGATGATCAGGTGTGAGTGAGTGAGCGTCCTGTTTTATTTAAAGAACAGGGATCTACCAGAGTCTGATCTTCACAACATGTGTTTGTGGAAGTGTTTCATGGCACGAACAAAGGAGATTTCTCAAGGTCACAACGGGACCCAGGGTAACTTCTCAGCATCTAAAGATCTCTCTCACATCGACTAATGTTAATGTTGACGAGTCCACCATCAGGAGGACACTGAACGACAACGGTGTGCATGGCAGGGCTGCAAGGAGAAAGTCACCGCTCTCCAGAAAGAACACTGCTGCACATGTGCAGTTTACTAAAGACCTCGTGAACAAGCCAGAAGGGTATTAGAAAAATGTTTTGTGGATGGAGGAGAACAAAATAGAAGTTTTGGTTTAAATGTGAAGCGTTGTGTTTGGAGAAAGGAAAACGCTGCATTCCAGCATAAGAACCTTCTCCCATCTGTGAAACATGGTGGCGGTAGTGTCATGGTTTGGACCTGTTTCGCTGCATCTGGACCAGGACGACTCGCCATCACTGATGGAACAATGAGTTCTGAATGATAGCAGCGAACTCTAAAGGAAAATATCAGAACATCTGTCCACGATCTGAATCTGAAGAGAAAGCGGGTCATGTAGCAACACAACGATCCTAAACACACGAGTCGTTCTACCAGAGAACGCTTAAAGAAGAATAAAGTGAATGTTTTGGAACGGCCGAGTCAAAGTCCTGACCTTAATCCAGTAGAAATGTTGTGGAAGAACCTGAAGCGAGCAGTTCATGTGAGGAAACCCACCAACATCCCTGAGCTGAAGCTGTTCTGTACTGAGGAACGGGATAAAACTCCTCCGAGACGACGTGCAGATGATCAACACTTACCCCAAACGCTTATCTGCAGTGATTACGGCACAAGGGGCTCACACCACACACTGAAAGTAAACGTTCACATACTTTTCCCACTCACAGATATGTAATATCGGATCATTTCCCTCAATCAATAAATAACCAAGTATAATATTTTTATCTCATTTGTCTAACTGGGTTCTTGTTGTCTACTTTTAGGAATAATTTTGAATCTCTGATGATGATTTGGGTCACATTTATGCAGAAATGTAGGCTTTCAAGCAGCTCTGTAAATGTCACTAAATTGACTCTTTTTAGACTTTATGAGTGGAAATTGTTACCACACTTTTCTTGAGTAAATCTCACTCCAGTATTTTTTCAGAGTAACGCTTAGCAACACGTCAACAATTTACAGCTCTTGTTGCAGATAATCTCTAGACTTTGGAGAAACACGTATTTGACTTTTATTGAATGGAGGTGTTTAATCATCTGATCGTGCTATCACACTGAACTTGAGTAAGCCTAGTTTGAGAGCTACCACAATTCCGCACCAAATAACCACACCCCTCACAGCCACGCCCCCTCTCAGCCAAGCCAAGGTTTATTCTTTCTTAAATGTTTTCCCTTTTTTTTCTTCTTCTCAAAAAAACTGTCCTGAAGAGGGCACTAATAATAATAATAATAACAGACTGAATTATAAATAACTCTAATTTGTTCTTCATTTCTTTCTTCAGTACTCAGCCTGTTCTGTCCGTAGCCATCAAAACCGTTCCCTTTGAAGACATGACATGAGACAGTGAGACAGCGTGAAATGTTGGTGTAAAATGAGCATCATAGCGAAGTACTTTGGAGACACTATGGAGACACTTCAATCATTGGAGTGGAATGAGGTCTTAAAGTGCTGCTTCTGGGTGTTAAGTGTTAATCAATCACGGGCATCGCTGAACATCTCACTTAGATCTGTTTACGTTTCCCAATGGGACGCGCACGTGAGCGTGTTAGTGCATTTGAAATGAAGCGCGTTAGCTAGCTAAGTGAGTTAGCTTGTATGATGTTGGGTTGGAATGGAAAAGACCGGGTTTTGTTTTACTCGCGAAAAGCGGCTGATCGTGAAGAGCAATATACTGCTGCCTTCGATTTACCTCAGAAGTGGGAGGTTGGAGCACAGAATGATATCATTCTCAACCTCCGAGCAATCGAGCTACAAAATGGCGGAACACGCACGGACGCCTCCACGTTTGTCTTTTGTTAGCGACAGGCTAGCCAGCTAACTGTGATGCGTGATGTATGTTTTCCTCCTAAATCAGTGAACTGTAGAGTCAGTGTTATAGATTGAACAAGCGAATATGGCTACATGTTGATTGATCTAAAGTTAAAGCTTGTACTGTATAGCAGCCATGTTGATTTGACATGATGTGTTGAACTGACGGTTTTAGGAGACCGTCCGTGATTTACAAGTAAGCATTCCGAGCGTTCGCTTGGTTTTTCGTAGTTGGAGTTAAGACCTCTAGTCGAATGCTAGAGTTGTTAAATAGGTTTATATTGGAAATGTTTTATCTATTTTATCAGTATTACTTGTAGTATAGGAAGATGCTGTAGTTTTCACTCCCATCAAAAAATGGCATTTTTCTAGGAAGCCATGTTCACGATTGAATATCTTCAGAAATGTTAATCCTATCCTCGTGAAATTTGGCAGACATAAAGACAGGCTTGTTTTCAATCTGTATAAATGCTCAGAAGGACAGTTTTTGTCTTACAGGCTGCCAAAAATGGAAAAAGAAAAAAGCGCAAACATGAATGATGATATCGTGGGCTTACAGATGCCACTTCAGTAGACACCGATAGTAAAAGGCACAGTTTGTGATCAAACTATAATACGTCATTGATTTTGTGTCAAAATCTGAGATCCGATCAACCAACCCAATTCGATGTATTGATTAAATTGCAAGATAACTGTTTGTGCATGCACAGATGGTGATGTGGGCTCATTAGTAGGATCATGAACATTTGTGAAAGAACTTTTGCTTTTAGACAGATACAAAGCAAGTTTGTCGGTATGTGCGCCAAATTTCATGAGGCTGGGATTAATATTTCTGGAGATATTCCATCGTAAACATGGCTTCTCAGATAAGACTTTTTTTATTATTATTATTTAATATAAATAATTTATATTAGATTTATTTCTCATGGTGTCACAGAATGGATGCGAAGGCAGAATCAAGTGCAGAGAAAATTTTAATAAAGTGCTATTCAACAACACACAAACTAGAACAAGACAACACTGCGACTCGGCGTGACCAATATAACAAACGACAGCAACAACAGTAGCTCGACCCTGAGTCATGTGATTTGCAGGGGGCTAACCAAACACAGGGGAGGGAAGAATTCAGCCAAAGTACTTTACAGAGGTTAGTTTTTTAGGTGACAAGCAACAAATAAAAAAAACCCCTGGCACTTAGAGTTCCACGGTGTCAGATATCGGGGAATCAGGGCATCTTTTCCGAGTACGAGTACCAAGCACGGTATGAGGCCGGTATCGATATCAGTTCATCCCTAATCTAAATAGTGCCACGAAAACATACTGCATGTGAAAAAATAAGTTAAACTTGTTTATGAACTGGTCATAAGTGTCCTTGGTTCTTTTCTGAAAAAGTTCTACTAGGAACTTTCACTCACAAGGAAACTTCGAAGGTTACAAACTGAAGAACGCTTTTTTGTTGTTATTAGTGTAGCAATCTAGATCAACTTGGAGAGGAAAAAAAACAAAGAAACAAGGATTTAAGTGTGATAATGTTTGTGTGTGTGTGTGTGTGTGTGGGGGGGGGGGGGGGTCAAATTGTCTTATGTACAGTACAAGTATAAAAAAGTCTAGACTGTTTCCTTGTAAACTAACAGGAGATTTTGAGATTTTCAGATTTTTAACTGCTGTATCTGTGGCAGTCAGTAACACACATTGGTCTGGTGTAATGAGATCTGTTGGGATGAAATGTGTGAACTTATTGTGTTTTCACTATGTGCCAGTAAATAAAGAAGTTGAGCGTGGGGAGGTGTGTTGCGGTTACACACGCCTTCCTACATGGGCTTTGGCGTTAATAAGCCTTTTGAATAGGGCTCGCAAAGAAGGGGAAGGAAAGCGGTTCATTGTTTGAGGAGATAAAATACTCACTGCAGGTCGATGTAAACTGTAAACACTTTGGCAGGCACACACCCTCCCTCCAGCACACGCACACGTACGCACACACATACCCATGTGCACGCACACACACACACACACACACATACACTCACTGAGCACTTTATTAAGAACACTATACTGATACTGGCTAGGGCTTCCCTTTGCTTGCATGGATTCCACAAGACATTGGAAACATTCCTTTGAGAGTCTGGTCCGTGTTGACACGACTGCATCACGCAGTTCCTGCAGATGTTTCAGGTGCTCAGAATCTCCTGCTCTACCACAACCCAAAGGTGATCTATTGGATTCAGATCCGGTGACTTTGACGGCCACTGAAGAACACTGAACCCATCGTCATGTTCATGAAAGTCCTTTTGAGAGGACTTTTGCTTTGTGACATGGTGCGTTATCGTGCTGGAAGTAACCATTAGAGGATGGTAAATTGTGGCTATGGAGGGATGCACACGGTCAGCACGAACACTGAAATATGCTGTGGCCTTCAAGCCATGATTGATTGGTATTAACGGGCCCAAAGTGTTGCAAGAAAACATTCCCCACACCATTACACCACCTCCACCAGCCTGGACTGTTGGGCAGGATGGACCCGACCCTCTGTTTGCCTCAGCAGAAAACAAGACTCATCAGACCAGGCTAGGTTTTTCCGTTCTCGGCTGACAGAAGTGGAACCCGACGTGGTCTTCTCCTCTTGTAGCTCATCCGCCTCAAGGTTCCACGTGTTGTGCATTCTGAGACGCCTTTCTGCTCACCACGCTTGTACAAGAGTGCTTATCTGAGTGACTGTAGCCTTTCTGTCAGCTCTGGCCATTCTCCGTCGACCCTCTCTCATCACCAATTTCCATCTGCAATAAAACTCTGGAGATGCTGTGTGTGAAAATCTCAGGAGATCAGCCCAGCCCGCCTCGCACTAACAATCATGCCGCGGTGGAAATCACAGAGATCACACACACACACCCCCCCCGCCCCATTCCGATGGTCGATGTGAACATTACCGGAAGCTGCAGGCCGTATCTGCGTTGCACTGCTGCCACATGATTGGCTGATTGGATCGTGTGGTGTCCCGGCGTTCCCAATAAAGCGTTTTCCGTTAAAGAGTGTAGTTATTAAACACCGATGCGGAAATCTTCCGCGGTGTTTCAGAACCAGACAGAGATGTTGAAAATCCACCCATATTTATTTAATAATGCCACCGAAACCATGTAGACAAGTCATTTACAGCAGGCTCAGTCTTACCACAATACCGAATAACCTTGGAGTTTATCACTGTTTAGTGCAGGCATTAAACAATACCACAAAGTACTGTATGTTTTTTTTTTTTTCCAGGCACAGATACATGTTGTGGTTTTGTGAAAACAATATCATCATGTGTCGCTTTATTCAAATGGCTGTTACTGTGCTATGGCATACACCGTTTCGAATCATTTACATTCGCACAGAATGCAGTGTTTACCTGATTGCTGTCCTTTGTCAGTTCCTGTCAGTACTGAATAGTAATAATCTCGGCGTGGTTCTGTAATCTCCCACTCACCCTTTTTTTTATCTCGGCTCATCTGTTCTTTTACGCTCTGCAAACGTGAAAGGGGAACTTCCAGACAGCCGGTTGTTATTTAAAACTTGTGTTTTTTTTTGTTTTGGTTTTTTTTGGTAGTAAAAAATAAACTGACCAAAGCATTGGTAAAAAAAATTCTCGAGTCAAATATTATTAGGGTGAAACGGAAAAATGGCAAAACACCCAGCAAAACATGCGTCCGTACGTTTTTCGGTGGATCTGTTTGAAAAGCGTGGTGAAATGATACGCTTTTAAACCGCACTCCAGTTAAAACGTACTACACGGTAAACGTTCATTCCAACACGTTACTCTCATACACACACTTCTACATCAACCCAAAGCGCTTCACTGAAGCAACAATCGCTTCTTAGTGAACGCTTCGAAAAGCCGTCTGTGATTTAAAGCGCGTCTGCGTTACCACGGCGACGTGAACGAGTGCCCTTAAGCATCAAAACCAGAAATGCAAATATGATTCCTGAACAAAGTAATGGTTTCGAGGCGCTATTTTATTTATTTTTTTTCTCTTCCTGATGGAGATTAGGAGATAACGTGATCGTCGCAGTCCTCCTGGTCTTTATTTCCAAAAAGAGAAGTACGGCAGAATGGGTTGCACCGTAAGAAGTTTGACGTTGTCACATTTAAATCGAGCTGAGAACACTACACCCCGTTAGCTTGGGCAGACTATAAAAATCACTGGTTGCTCAGAGGGAGGAAAAAAAAACCCAACCAACCCCTGTCACATACAGTACGGTGGTATGACCGTTTGAAAATTATTAGCAGAACAGTTAAGACGTAACCTGCTGGAGCGCACCTGGATTGATCCCTCTGAACACGGCTAGGGGCACAATGGTGAGTTTTAGAAACTAAGCAAGACAAAGTGATTTGCTTCATTTATTGTAGGACTTTCTATGTGATTATCTGCCTAGTTTTATACAATGTTATGCTGTAATAACAACAGAATGAATTGTTGTTGTTGTTTTTTTCCCAGAATTCCTTTGTAAATGATGTATTTGTATTATTATAATTTTAAGCAGGGATCTCTGGATAATGACATTAATCAGGATTTTCAGGATGCCATTGATGTGATGCAGCGACACTCAGAAATATTCTACTATGATACAGGTAGCCTTAAAATCTATCCTTTGAGGATTTTCTTGCTTGTTTGTTGCACGTGTGTGTGTGTGTGTGTGTGTTTTAATCGCTAATAGTTGTTTCTCTGGCTTTTCCTTCAGACAGTAAATACATCGAGAACATCAGAAGTCATGATTCCTCTGTGCAATACTCGGTGTCTTGTTACCGCTACATGCCTCACTCTGTAGGATCGTCCGCGGCCTACGACTGGCACGAAGCATCAGTAAGTACAATATTTGCTGCGCTGTACGTCAGAAAGTTTTTGCGCTTGAGCTCATTCTCTCTGTCTTCCCTAAGTCATGGTCTCATATGGTGCCAGAGGCGTCTCCGTGGGGAACACCTGAACCTCCAGCGCTTTACCCAATACCACCCGAACGGCTCCGAAAAGGTCAGGCTCTTTGCTGTTCCCTGCGTTATCTCTCTTTAGGATTTTCTTGGAGTCAAGATCCAAGAAATATCGAACGAACTTGCCTTAAGATTAGGATCTTTACTCTGGTGGTCAGCAAGCCTTCTGTCCTGGAGATCCAGCTTCCTACAGAGTCGTGCCTATACCTGACACATCTCATTCGTCTGTCCAGAAGACTTACGTTATTATACACTTAACCGTTGTAAATCCTACTGTCCGACAAGTCCGTTTCAAAAACTTCCGAGGACAGATCCTGGCAGTTTAAGAGCTTAACTGAATCAGAACTCTGTAGTCGAGACACATCTCCAGAAGGATGGTTGTTGACCACTGATTTAACTTTATACGGGTTCAATATAATATATACAAAATAATATATCATTAAATGTTATCAACGTATTCAAGTCCTGTCCTCTGTCTACACTACGCAGGCCGTAAGAAGCTGCGTCTGTACGAATACCTTCACGAAGCGCTGCACGATGTCCACATGGTCGACTCCATCCAGTGGACGGACCGTGGCACTGGGACGTTCCACTTCATCTCCAAAAACAAAGAAAAGCTGGCTGAGTGTTGGGGCCAGCGCAAGGGCAACCGCAAAGCCATGACCTACCAGAAAATGGCCCGGGCGCTACGCAACTACAGCCGCACGGGGGAGATCGTCAAAGTGCGCCGCAAGCTCACCTACCAGTTTAACCCGGTGATCCTGCAGAGACTGGAGACCGTGACCACATCAGGTCCGTCACCACTAGAGTTTGTTCCTCACCATCAAATCCCTGCTGAACCGAACTACTACTGCCCCCCTGTAGCTGACTGGCACAACTGGTACTCACAGTGCCCGTTCCCTGCAGAGTACGACTTCACTTCTGCACTAACGTCAGCAGAAGGCCTGAAAACACATGATCCGTCTCAGTGATGGGAGAAGTGTGAGACGTTCCCTGACAGCGCCCTGACCCGTAAACTCCCACAGGGCATTAATAAAACTGACTGAAACATGTTATAATGCTGAGTAGCACAGGGACGTACACACAGAACATGAACAGAGGCTGATGATGTGTAAAAGTAGTCCTTACTCTTCGCTAACGTGTGCCTGCTTACATTCCTATACACTGTATTTCACTGAAAACTTGTACTCGGTGGGGAAAAAGAATCCCTGAAGTAAATATCAGTGTACGATGAACATGAGCGTGAATATGTTTTCTGTCACTGTTTCAAACTTTCAAAATAAAACTGTGTCTAATTTCCAGTGTTGAGAGAATCTGCTTCATGTGGTTGATTGATCAAGGCGCAGGGTTAGGGTACGAAACATCAGTGTTCATACTTTCTTCACGTCTTCGAGAATAACGCGTGAGTGAAACGCGAGCGAAGGAAGAAGACGTGACGAAATAACACGTAATATCTGACCGTTTCGATGCTGCAATTTCCTGCAGGAGCAACAAAGTTTCTATCTGTCTATCTAATAAACATATAGGAATCTGTGCACTCTTAAAAATAAAGGTTCCTCAATGCTTCCTTGTTCTTGTCAAGAACCATTTCTCACTGTATAGGGTTCCGGAGTTGATCTCTGTGCCGTTATCTTTGGAGACGAAAGAAGTTCTTTAGAGCGGTGTATTGGTTCTTCAAAGTATCGTCCCCTAACAAATTAAAGTGAACCCCTATAAAGTATTCTGTGCGACAGGAAAAGGTTCTCCTAGCAGGCGTCACTCGTAAGAACCTTACTTTGTGTCCGTAAAGCACTAACGATGGGTTGTTTTTTTTTTAGAGAACCAGTTTATGATGACATAAGGAACCTTGTGTAGGTTCTTTAAAGCACCAGTAAACAGTTGGTTCTCTGAGAACAGGTTCAAAGCGTTCTCCTATGGCATCAGGCTGGAAAACACTTTTCCGGTTCTAATCGGAACCTTTATTTTTAAGAGTTGCGTGTCTGAAAATGTAGATTAAATGTGCTGTAAAACGTGTTTTTTTTACAGCGCACCTTACGGCACTATGATTACAGTATGTGCGACCGAGAGAACTTTCATCTTTAAGATAAAAGATATTTAGTGAAACTATTTGGGCTCCAGAAGGAGGGTGTGCAGTGCGGTGGCAGAGCCCTTCTTATCTCGCTCAGTTAGGAGGAGGATGTGGTCGGGGCACTACGTTGTGCTTACAAAGACAGGGAGGTGTGTGAGACGGAGATCGGTGGCTTCCACTGCGATGGTGGTTGGGGCGCTGTGCGTGCTTGTCCAAGGTGTTTGAATGTTTGGGGTCTCTGCGAGACCACTTTTGTCATGTCGGTTGTAGATCATGACTGGGAGGCAGTCCACTCCCCTGCACGGAGCTTATTAAGAGGGGGACCAGAGACTCAGCGTGGATCAGCAACGCAAACACTCAGTCCAGGTCATTTTTAATTAGCGTGTGTGTGTGTGTGTGTGTGTTTTAGTTTTTAAATCATCACACGAGTGCTTTCATAACTGGCATTGATTTAAATGAGTAGAGATTAGAACGTGAAGTGACCTGGTGTAGTGGCAGGACAACATGGTAAATGGCCGTCTTGTGTTCATTATGATGTCAGATTTTCTGTTTGGGTTTGTTTTTGTGTTTTCCCTGAAAGATACAAAGCTGTGTGTTATCTTGAACAGAATACGTCACAGGCCTACCAGACAGATCTGGAAGTCATTTTAGAGTTCCTTGAAGAACACTGCAGACAAGAGACTAGGGGCCTATGGGAAAACGGTGAGTGATATAAACGATAGACTCGATAAACGTCAGCATCGCTTTTTAAAGCGCATGCGAATGTAGGGTGGCTTCAACCGGTTGGTTTGTTATTGTCGTATTACAGCCGATTTCCATACAAACCAGCAAATCGTTGCCGATGACTACGGCATCCTGTCGCACCACGTGGATTCGTTACAACTGCTTTCCTCAACAAAGGCTCACCAAGTAAGAACCGTCTCGAATACAAACTCAAAGAAATGAATTGTTTCAGCCATTTCAATTGCACTTTTCTTTGGACGATAAAGGCCGCAGGACCAAAGGAAAACGCACTGGATTCGGCCGGGATAAGGGACTCGGTAATCCAGGGCATGTCCGTGGAGGAAGCTACTGGTGGGAAAAGCCCTTTAAGTGAGCACGTAAGCCTTGAGGAAAGAGCCGGATCATCCCCCAGCGCTACACCTGCAGGCAGAGGTGAGTTCTGCTTTTTGCGGTTTGCCAGATCAGAGTAGCTAAACATTGCCTTGGAGAACAATAGCTTAGGAGCAGCCAGTCCGCTGTCCTGCCCATAACTGCCACACACGAACTCTGTTCTCACTTATCTCTCATCAGTGTCATGACTAAATATATTGTGGCATGCAAGAGATCTTTATCTTTAATAAGTTCTCCGCAAAGACTCCATTCATTGTGCCCTTTAGGAGAAATGGTTTGCCTACACTATTGAACTTTTAAACCCTTCCACAACATTCGGGCGCATACAAATCAGTTTATATGATATGGTTTCAGGGAAAAAGCTGCGCCTCTTCCACTTTTTGTTCGAGATGCTGGAAGACCCTGGAATGGCGCACTGCTTGTACTGGGTTCCTGCGTCTGTGGGGGTTTTCCGCTTCTCCTCCACGTATAAAGAACATGTGGCTGCACTCTGGGGCCAGCGCAAGGGCAACCGAAGGCCCATGACCTACCAGAAGATGTCCCGAGCCCTGAGAAACTATACCCGCTCGGGTGAAATCATCAAAGTGAGAAAAAAACTGACCTACCAGTTTAGCGGCGCCACCCTGACTACGTTACGGAGCCAGCAGAGAATGAAGAACGCCTAACGCTAACAGGGTGATTTCTTTCTTGAATTCCTTGTCTGATTCTCTGTCCATCTCTGGTTTGTCTCTTGGCTGTGATGCGGTTTTGAAGCAGCCATTCTCTCCCGTGTGACGTGTGCCACACTGCTGAGTGTTTCCTAACAAGTCATAACACTAAACACATTCAAATGATTAAAAAAAACAACAACAACAACAACAACAACAAAAACCCATACTTTTTACGATTAAAAAAATGACACCGTGTTGAAGAACATCACGACACCCAGCGTGAGATGTGTTTGTTCTGCAGCAGTTCATCAGAAGGCTTTGCTTCATGTCTTTGTGTTACGCTGTCTTATTTTCTTTAAATAAATAAAGTCATCTTCGCTTTTTAAAGTCGGATTCATTTCATTGCAATTATTGATCCCATTCTGTGTTAATACACTTTATTGGTCTTTAAAGATCTGGGGCGGGACCGGCATCATATCCTTCACTCATCTATAACTATACAACTGAGATATACACTATACAGTATATATATATATATATATATACATATATGTCCCCTGATATGTTGCGTTTAAAATCAACACATGCCAACAGCGATATGAGCATTATATATTGATTAGTTTATTTATTTATTAGTAAAATGTTTATTGAGTATTTAAAAAGGAAGCAATTACAATATTAAAGTAAACAAAATATACGATTATTAGACCTTTTTTTTTTTTTAGACGTTTTTGAATGTCATTTAGTGTCGAGGTTTAAATCTTATTTTATGAGCAGATCATTTTGCTTCTTTTTTTTTTTTAATGAACGCTAAAAATGAGTCGAATGTACAAACAAATGATCGAGCAATAGTATGACTACTGCAGCCTCTATCGAGCTTGAACTGCGTGAGAATGTCTAGGGGTAATAATCTCACAGTAGCCTATAATGTGATGTATCGTAATCTTCTAAACAGGAAATCCTACAGTACATTCGGGATATTTTCACACGATGAGATTTAAAAATGATGTATTCAGTGTAGTTTTGCACAGAATCACATTAAATATGAAATGAATAAATGAATCATATTTATCTAGGTCGATGGGGAGTATTCCGGCTCCGCTCGCTCGTCACTCGCTGTTATCTTTCTCAGGCGATGGAAAGAAAGAATATCCTGTTAAATGTTTTTTGTTTCTTCTTTTTGGTTCTACGCAATGTGGAAGTGAGTGGGAGGTCATTTTATAATACGTGCCTGGAATTGAAAAAAAACAGAAAACAACAAGTGTTCCACTTAAACCACTCTTTATTCCTGCTATATACCTGTGCAGGTATGTTCCTGTTGAAAATAAAATACTAATATTCAATTCAATTCAGTTTTATCGGTGGAGCGCTTTTAACAACGGACGTCGTCTCAGAGCAGCTTTACAGAAACGTGTAAACACGGGATGGAGATTTTAAGCGTGCGGATTTATCCCTATTGAGCGAGTCGGTGGAGACGGTGGTGAGGGAAAACTCCCTGAGAGGAAGAAACCTTGAGAGGAACCGGACTCAGAAGGAAACCCGTCCTCATCCGGGTCACGACGGATAGTGTGACAGTAAAAGAAAGTTCATCATGGTTTTGATACGAAGTCTGTTTGTTGGTGGTGTGTAATCATTAGCCGTGCTTCCCAAAAGCAACGTGATCGTACTGAGATCATCTGAGGTTGGATGATTTACGGCCTGACAAAATGTCACGTTGTATCTAGATAGAGAACTCTACTTAACTAACAAGGCAGGTCTAATCTGGTGAGGTTGTGCAAATATAAAGAATAACGGAGAACC
Organism: Ictalurus punctatus; assembly: GCF_001660625.3. Classification (NCBI taxonomy): domain Eukaryota; kingdom Metazoa; phylum Chordata; class Actinopteri; order Siluriformes; family Ictaluridae; genus Ictalurus; species Ictalurus punctatus. The sequence goes on from NC_030429.2 coordinate 1,564,028, forward strand.
TCTCTTCCTCGCACCTCATAAATCTTTTACAATCAGTACTTTTCAGCGACGAATTAAAGCCTGCTGTGAAAATCTATACGTTTGTTGTTCTTACATTTGGCCCCAAACTTTAGCGAGGGAGGAACGTCAGAATCCAACATGGCGGACGTTAACATCATGCTTTGCACTGAACTTCGGCGCGACCCAAAGAATCCGGGAAGAAAACGAAACGCCACGACACTGTGTTGCGGCGTTATCATCACAGATGTATGTCCAAATCTGTCCTGTAGGTGGTGCTTTAGAGCTTTAGGGGACTACACCGAAATGACTGTGTACTGAAGGTATCTGAGACTGCTCTCAATCACTGTGTCAAATTACCAAAAAAATTAAATAAATAAATAAATAAATAAATAAATAAATAAATAAGCACACGAAGCATTCTGTGGGGTGCCGTAGACTCCCATGTGAAAGAAGAAGATGAAGAAGAAAACATGCAAACATTTCAAACATACACAGGGAGTCTAGGCATCATTTCTGCTTGAACATCCCAGGCCCAGTTGATCAGACCGCTTTAAAAGGAAACAGTGTGAATATTAGCATTTCACAGCTCAACGTGTAACCTGCAGAAACATGTACATGAAAGCTATCTAGCTAGCTAGCTGAGTGAGTTAGACTAGCTAGCCTGATCATTTATGTATTAAACTTTGATATGCAGTAGCGATTGTGTGTTGTGTTAAATATATCTACAGTATAGGTCATGCTCAGGATCATGTGTGAGGGGCTAGACAGCTAACTAGCATGTATGAATCGACATGAGCTAGGTAGCTAGCTAACAAGTCTAAGAAGCGACTGAACCCCCAACAGCGTTTGGTTGAATTAGCGAGCAGCTAACATTAGCTAGCTTTATTTTATACTGCTGATAATGGAGGTGATGTTCATTTCAGCATAGCTCACTTGGCTAGTTAGCATAATTGTCCAAAATCTCAGTAACAGTAATAGTACAGTAATATTCGAAATATTCTAACATTATTTTGTATATTTTTAAAAACAGATATATATATATATATATATATATATATATATATATATATATATATATATATATATATATATATATATATATATATATATATATATATATTTTAGAACTACTTGTAATAAAATATCAAACAGAAACAATAAATACAGAGCTAGAACAAATGAGTAGTACAAGGGTGGACCTGGAACAGGGAATAGTGTGTAAACTGTATCCATGGGAGAGTTTATAACCGTTTATAATGCTATATAATAACGACGTGGATTAGGGATGTTAGTCTTTGGTTAGATCTAACAGGGGAGAAGATATACTGTATGCAGAAGAGGGTTTGAGCTCCCTGGAGCAGAGGCAGTGAAATAAACTGGGCTTTGCTCACAGCAGGGGGCGATATTGCTAAAGGGTTTGTTTCTGTTGAAGCATTAGACACTTTTCCCAAACATGTGGGATGTTATTGTTAACACCTGATGGCTGTAAATTATAAATGAGTCCCTTGGTTGTGAACAGCTTGCACTTTTATGCTATAGTCAGTTTAGGAAGATCCAGGGTATAAATTGTGCGAAATATAAATGTATGGATTTTAATGGTTGAACGTTAATGGTTGTCATGTGCAATCAGAAGCTAAGCTAAGGTTACGGACCTTGACGATTTGTGCTGGTCTTATCATTTGAGTCCCACAAGTAATTTAAGAAACAAAGCCAAATTGGGCGTACATAATGCTGAGATACGCGCCTTCATGCCTCGTCGGTCAGACTACTGTTCTTTCTTCGGCCTCTTCAGCTTCTCCAGAACGCAGTGTGTTGTCTAACAAGAAAATAAAGTCAGCCTATCACCCCAGACCTATTTACTTTACACTGGCTTAGATTTCGCACTGACTATAAAGTCTTGCTTTGGATATTTGAAGCCCTTAATGGCCATCTCTGACATATTTTGCAGCACACTAACCCATCCTGATCCCTATACTCAGCTCATATAGGTTTACAGTTAATCCTTGGGATTATTTGTAACTAAAACCTATTTCTTATATAGCCCCTGAACTCGGGATCAGGGTTTCAAAGAACACTACGAATGCATGATCAGTGGTAATTTTAGATTCAGATTTAAACGAGTGAAGGCTGCCATTTAGTTTGTTGATTGGGCATTTAATTAATTTCTCTTCTTCTTCTACTTCTTTTTCTTCTTATTATTATTATCCATCAGTGGTGCAGCATCACTGCCTCGCAGGGTCCCCGGTTCTATCCTGAGCTCAGGTTACTCTCTGTGTGGAGTTTCACATGTTCTCCCCATGTCCACGTCGGTTCCTTCAAGTTCTCCGGTGTTCTCCGCAGGTCCAGAAACATGCAGGTGAACTGGCGACTCTAAATTGTCCTTAGGTCCAAAGCGGAACGAGAATCCGAGGTGAAATTCTCCCACCTTGCGGCCAGAATTACCGGCATAAGCTCCGTCTCCACCACGAACCTGTCCAGGATGAAGCGCTTCCTGAAGACGTACGAGTGAATCTGTGCTCGTTGCGTAGGCTTCAAGATATACAAATAAAACGTGGCGCTGATGCAAAGCTGTGTGACATTATAGTCTCCTGCTTCTGCACTACTGGATACTCTTTTTGAAATCATAAAATCAGCCATAAGGATTTTAGTATGGAAATGGTAGTGGGATTAACGTGGCGGTCTCCACACCTCGGTCAAGAGAGCGAGCATGGATATATATCAGCCGTTGTCCTAAAAATATTTCCCTGTTGTTCATTTGATTTTTCATTATTTATGTGTGTGTGTGGGTGTGCGTCTATTTGTGTCTACGTGTGCTTGGACATGCTCGTGTGCCCAAACATGTAGCACCATAACAGCTCGTTCCATTATTTCTGAGCTCAAGGCTGGTGACCTCATAGCTAAAACCTCTAGCGCGATATGAACCCAGGCACTCCCAAATGGTTTTATTTGTTCTTTGTAGCAGGCCCACATGATACTGCACCTAAGCCCAGCATTTACTACTGGAGCCCGTTCAGCGTTATAAACGAGCCAGTCACCAATAAAGGCCACATACTTTCAGCTTAAGCAGTCGGGGCAGTGCTGCAGCATTACAGCACCAATAGCAGGCCTGTCGGTAATTTATGTGTCAGTGAGACAGTATCCGATCCGAGCGAGATAATCGTCGGCTATCATTCGGTGCGACTTCTGGAATTATAGCAATGCACCTAATTTTTCCGGTCGAACTCAAAGGTCAAAGGTCATACCGGGTCACAATCCTACAAAAAAAAACAACAACTTGTTTTTCCTCTCCTACTACATCAAACCCTGCACATACTGTATACAAGTTAGTGCAGAAGCAACGTTCATTCCCAAACTCAGGGTTATTGAACTGCACAGGCTCCTGCACTAGTTACTATTCAGTTCCAAATAAGAGGAAGAGTTTCAAAATATCAGTGGGATAGACATTAGTATAAACTCTATAAGGACTATAAAGCGTATCAAGGACTATAAAGCGTATCAAGATTCCAGACTGACAATAAAACGAATATTTAAGCACGGAGCAGTTCTGAAGAATTCATGATGTCCTCGCGATGGTGAGATTTTTTTCCCAGTATAATTGTTTCCCCAAAATGTTTTGATCTGGGACTCGATCTGCATTTTGAACAGTTTTATTGGAGTTCAAGCCTCGCTTGTCAGGCTCCTGTCATCCCTCAGCAGCGGCATGAAGGGGATGGGAGTAAAAGCCACCCTTAATCCCCTAAACTGTTGTAAGGGGGGGTGAGAGGGGACTCAGATGCTTTTTGGCGTCATGATCAAACAGATAGAGGAGTGGCCCAGGCCAGTGCTATATAAACCCACTTAGTCTGTCTCCCTCAGTTCTGCCACTTCTTCTGTCACCACTCGTCGTTAGCTCGGCTCCCACCTGAGGCATTCTTCATCTTTTCGTCCTCCTCACAGTCTGCAGGGTGAAGGACCTGGGTGCCATCTCCGATCCCCGACATTAACTCAGGGCAGAGGGCTCTCATCTGGTGACACGTCTAGTGGAACACAACTCAAGATGCCTGAGCCCACAAAGAAAGGTATGAGTGACGCAGTGTAGGCGACACGCCACGACTCAAAACACACACACACACACACACACACACATATTTAGCAGCAAATAAAGAACCTTAATAAAGTATTGAGATAAATATCACAGTGTCTCTGAAGACTACTCTTCCATATATTGTACAGTCAAGAAATATTGCATCATCGCATAATGTGATCATCGTGTCCCCTTTTTCTTTCGATTTTTTTCTTTCTAACCTCTACGTCCGTGTGTAAACGATACGTTCGAAGTGATCCTAGCACCATCCAGAGCTTTCAGATCAACCCTCTGGAATTCAGAAAGTGACTTTGGCGTTGTTATTGTATTACTCCGAGGCACTGTTATTGTTGTGAGCGCACGGTTGATGGATAGGCTGCGGTCAAGGTTATTAGGAAGGTGGAGGCGATCCTGGAATGGTGGTGAGTCCCAAGCCTGTAGAAGGAGGCAGGGTTTCCAGCATTTTCTTCCATGATGGATGAGGACATGCTGGCAAACCGGGCAGGTTTCAAGAAGGCCAAGCAGGTGCTCGGGGGATGGGATGGATATGTCAGGGGTGATTATGTGGACGTTGTTGGGGAGAAGTAACAGAACATAACATCATGGCAGTAAATATAGGATTAATACAGGGCCGAGTTTTATTTCCTTACTGATCTGTTTAGTCCAACATACCCACGGGGCCCTATAAGCCTTTATTTTCCCCCGTCTGTTTGATCTCCATGCATGAAATCTTTCACAAATTTGTCACCCGTAATAAGCAACCAACGGTACGAATGATTTCCGTTCCTGTCAGGTTGTCACATTTTCCTGCTGTGATCTGCTCGCGATACTTTCCAGTTGAGGTAACGCTCCCAAACGGCTCCTTCCATCTCGGGATAATGAGGATTACATGATGGAAAGAGAGGGTTAGGGTTAGGGTTAGGTGCCAAAATCACCAGCGCCATGTCTGCACGTGTGCAGAGTCTGTGCAAAGAGCTTGTATCGTGACTAAAAGACTGAAAGTGCACAGGTGAACTCGAGATAGCATGGAATTGTGATAGCATTTCAGCTAGGAGAGCTGTCCATCTTACACGCTTGACTTGCTCAGCGACAGCGCTTGGCTGAGTCAATGGCCAGGGTTGTTTATAAAGAATTAAATAATAATAATAATAATAATAAAACGTTTCGTTCTCATAAATATAGAGGGCAGCTGAAGGAGAGAGCATTTAGGTTGATCCAAATTGCAGGAGCTCTAAAAGGCAGGATGGGCACAGGACCCTCGGGAACTGGATTCCTAGACCCGGGAATAGTTCAGAATGAGCAGACTTTTAATCCCTATTCCTCTCTCTCTCTCTCTCTCTCTCTATCACACACACACACACTCATAATCTATTTCTCTCTTTAGATCTTTTACTCTTCTTCAATTACTCCATGCCTATACCATGCTAGGAATCCTGAGCTCTTGCCTATTTGAACTTTGTCTCCTGCGGTGTTCTCAGGATGGATGACAGGTTACATGCGAGCATCACGTGCGTTAGAGACGCAGGAAACAATAGCGATCGAAATAGTCAAACATGACGGCAGTGTTTCGTGAAAGACGTGCGCATGGACAGCTCTCGTCGTGGGCATCGTCTAACCTCCGAGACCTCCGGATCAGGGAAAGCCCGCGTCTACACCTCCGTTTATTTACAGTCAGCTGTTCATCCCTGCCAAAGATTGCATCATCCATCTCATGCCATACTTTGTCATCACGACATAAATTGCATAAACACATTCAAAACATTTTGAGAGACATGAGAGAGCTCTTTCCAATCCCGGTTTAGTTTCCCATACTCTGCATTGCCTTCTCCTCCAGAAATCCTATTTTCTTTCCGCTCATATGATTTTCATTCTGACCTTCGCTTCATGTAGCGTCAATCACGGCTGAAAACAGCGTGCGGATGAAAACGCTCTTTAGTAAGTCGGATCCACATGCGATGGTTTATATAAAAGCGTGTGAGACGGGGGACAGCAGTTGGGTCCGGTGTGCATCAGCATGAGCCTGTCTGTCCACACAACAAGGAGCAGTGACAGCTGAGCACACCTGCCCCATCAGTTACATTCTTGCCTGAAGAGACAAGAGGGAGTCTGGGCAGCGAGCCATATCACAACCAAAGCTGAACTCTGGCTTCCAAAAGAGAGATGTGTGACATATCAGTGGCAGAAGAATATACGGTGCGTCGAAGGGAAGGATGTGGGGGAACCTCTATAGCTATTCGAATTTTACAAAAGTGCCCCCATGGAATACAACAAAGAAAAGCCACTGCGTTCGCTTGCATTTATAATGAAAGAGAAGAGGAATGACGAAGCGTTCCGTGAAAGACGGATCAAGGCGACAAGCAGGAAGCTGCAAAACGTCAGAAATACCCAATGGCTAAAAGGGGAACGAAGCACCGGTGTCTCTCCTGGCTGGTTCAAAGCAGCAGTTTTCACATGGTCTTTGAGTCGACAAGGGGACAGAAATGGAACAGCTGATCTCTGTGATTCCTCTAGGCACCGCAACCACCTGGCGTCCTCCCAGTACTCATAGGAGACTGGCCGATTAACGGGGGCGCGGGCGAGGGAGAACCATAACGGTGGCTCAGAAGTCAATATTGACATCATGCGATATACATCTCATACATACCATCTCCAGCAGTCTATAAACCGGTGCTCCCAGGGGTTCTGACAGGAGCTTACACCGGTTCTAAAACACCGCGGAAAATGTTATTAAGAACCTTTTAAATTTATAAAACCACAAAGGTGTCTTTCGTCTGGTGTAGGAGGAGTCAGGCGTTCCGCCATGTGACCTGTTCTGCTAATGTATTAACGACACCGTGGGTTTAACTCGAACTTTTACGAATGAAAATGCGCAATACGTGTGGGTTCGTTAACCCGTGTCGGTAAACGCGTCGTGCTAGCCTCACTCTGCAGCGCTAACCCAATGATTCATTTCCTGGAAATACCCTGTTCTGTTCTGAACAGGTTCCCTGGTGCTCGGTGTGATTCTCGCTGATGATCACCACATGTTGTTAAAGCGACTCGATTATGATTAAAAAAGAAACATTGCGTAATCACATTGAGATGATGGATATATACAGCATGCCATAGAAATGAACGATTCTCCATTCACGATCTTTCCCTTTCTTTTCTTTTCTTTTTTACAGTCGATGGTCAGCCTGAAGGTGAGTAATGAACGTTTGTACTGTTGTATAAGAGCTCCAAATACTAAATACTCTTGAGACTCTTTTGTTAAGATGATCCGGGCAGACAGAGATGGCCGTACCTCGACGTTCGGGGGTTTACGTCACTTTACTCGGTGTTACTTTTCTGCTCTTTTGGTTTACGGATGAAGATCCAAGACGGAGAGATTTGTACTGATAAATGTATGGTCACACAGCTGATCGGAGCATCCTCTTTATAAAGTGCTTTTAGAGCTGGTGTTTGACGGCCAATCCGAAGCCCAGTTGGAGCTCGTGACACCACAGTGTCAACGGTTTCAAGGCCTTAACACACTTTTGTCCTTCTGTCCCAGCTTGAGGACAGACTAATGATCAGCTGATGAAATTTCAGATGCTGCGGTCAATAGATATTTCGAATCATTTGGCAGGAGTGGATATAATGCCCGAAATGTAGCCGTCTTGCATCTACCCTTAGACCTCAGTGACCTTTCCACTTGATCTTTTGATTGAATGTTGTAATGAGGTTCTGGAAAACGAGATCTTAGTCTCTTCTGCCACATGACCGAAGTAGAAAAGAACAAACTCTTGATGAATTTCAGATTTCCAGATATTACGTGTGTGTGTGTGTGTGTGTGTGTGTGTGTGTGTATGCGGTATACTGAAAGCTGTTGTGTCTTGCTCATCTCTGTAAATCCTGTGTGTACGCATGTAAGCGTCAGCGTGTCTGTAGTATTGCATCTTTGCATCTGGCGTCCGTGTGTGTCCGTGTTTTTGACCGAGCGCGTGAGATGTGTTGTGAAAGTGGTGCTTGCATTTGCGCTGTGTTTGTCACACACTCAGAGAATGTTGCCGCAGGCACCGGGGAGGCCGTGCTTCCGGCTGAGGTTACCCTGGAGGTGTCTCCACCAGGTAGGTTTTTTTTTCTCCCCCCCATCCTTCATTTCTCCCGTTCTTAATCTTCACTCTGAGCGCTCTCACGTCCACGTGTGCAAGGGTGTATCTTGTGTAGTTTTCCACAAACGCTTGATCACTGAGTGCACAACTTGACCTGATGACAGGAATACAGCCATGTGCATGCACTCACACACACACACACACACACCCAACCCAAAAAAACCCCCCAAAAACCCAACGATACACCCCATTGCTCACCTTCCTGTCACTGTTTCCCACCTGAGCACTCCACACTTACGCTTGCTTTGCTTCCTGGATCCGTCCTTACTTCTCCTTCTGCTGCCTTTTGTGGTGATGTACATGCAATAAGATTTCTCTTCTACAGTGTGAACCAGTTAGAGCAATATTTTCCAAACTCACGCAAGAGACAGCATGGGTGCATTAAAAAAATATATATAAATATTGGACAATACTGGGATCATTCCAAACGTGTGATACAGTACTACCATGCTTTCTCTGTGTGTGTTATTTTGCTTAACGGAGACCGTGTCATAGATGTACATTGGTTAGAATTGGGATGGCTCGTTGATTTATTTACTTTTTTCTTTCAAAACCATATGATAGAAAATATAAAAACACAATATTATAACTAGTAGAGATTAGGCACCAATCTGGACACCAAAACTGGATGTCTTACAGGGGCAGTGCTGGCTTGGCGGGTAAGGCTCTGGGTTAGTGATCAGAAGGTCGGGGGTTCGAGCCGCAGCGCTGCCAGGCTGCCACTGTTGGAGCCTTGAGCAAGGCCCTTAACGCTCTCTGCACCAGGGGGCGCTGTATCATGGCCGACCCTGCGCTCTGACCCCAGCCTCCTGACATGCCGGTGTATGCGAAGAAAAGAATGTGATCAATAAAGACTCGTTATCTTTAGCTGGATAAGTCAATCTGATTGGGAAATCGAACATCTGGTTCTAATCGGTTTGCATCTATGCGTAGCATGCGGTATGCAGCTGTGTTGCTCGGCTCCAGATGTTTGCCTGCTGCTCCAGCTGGCTGTGTTTGCTATGCCTGTGCAGAGGCTGCAGCGGTGGTCAAAGACCCAGAGCAAGAGCCAATAACCCCTGCAGCAGTAGAGCCACAACCAATATTGACTGAGGTTGCTGAGCAACAGCCAATAGTGAGCGAGATCTCACAGCCACAGCCAATAGTGGCCGAGCCTGTAGTGCATGAACAGGAGACGCCAGAGTCCACAAGACCTGTTAAGATGGTGCAAATATGTGAGGTCGAGGAGGCTCCTAAACCCCCTCCATCCCCCGGTGAGTATCGCCGTCGTTAATCTATGAACACATGAGGTGCATGGCACATAACATCGCTCTCACCACCAACAACAACAACAACAAAAACACGCTTTTCTCTAAAAAACATCATTTCGCCTTAATCAGCATGACATTCAACAGAGTTCCGCGTTCTCCGTGTCAGCAGTGATGGGAAAACCCTCCACAAGGTCGAATAAAGTGTAACGTACTACATGTACACACGACAGACGTTCCCGATGCTCCATTTCACAGACGAGTAGAAAACCGCATTCGCTTTCGCTGTGTACTGACAGGTGACAATACCCTGATTGTCTTCAAGCGTATTCATTTCGTTTGCATTTGATATCTAATTCAAAATAAACATAAAGGATTACGAATATATATTCTATATATGGCCATGGAGACGATACAGTATATCGGTGTTTAGTTTCCTTCAGACTGACACAGTATTGAGTATTTAAAAGTCACGCCCATCCAGCAGAACTGATCATATTTACATTAGAAACATCTCACCTTATGAATTAATTATCAACGCCCGCGGACGTAACACGTGTGGGACTGTTTTCAGCGACTGAGCACCAGTGGGCGGGGCCCCACTGCAAAGGTAGTCATATGTAAATATATCTGTGACGTCACAAATCCCACAACACACACACACACACACACACAGATCAAACTGAATTGGATTGAACCTTGCAGGACATTTTAAGGATACAGTGAGCTCCTATATGTCGAAAGAACGAGGGGAATTTGATTCCTCACGTCATGACCGCTTTAATGAATAAATAATATGCGCACTCAAAACAATCTTGTTATATTAACGTCGTCCCGCAACACTGAAACCTACGGTCGTGAGCCTTCGCTGGACGAACAGCAGTTTTGTTTGCAATGCGATGGGTTTTCCCAGACTGCCACACTAACGGATTTGATCATTAAAGGGCTCATGAATATATTATTAAGCATGTTCAGTCACTAAACCATTGCAGTATCCCATCCCGATTTATAAATACGGAAGTCATGAATATTCATATCAGTGTTTCTGTATCATATCACGAAGGTAATGCTTTTTTTTTGTTTTGGTTTGTTTTGTTGTGGTCTCTAAAACACACTTCAGTCGAATATATGGTCTTTATGAGTGTCACCACGCTAAATCTAACTTTGCACCAGTGCAGACCTGCTTTCCATTGCATGACACTTGGGCTTGGTGTCAGAACGTCCTGAAGCCCTGTATGATCAAAGAGTAAGCACCGCCTTGTGCTTTCTGCGTCCAGTTTAGGAACGAACAACTAATCGTCTCTACCTTATAGACGAAATGGACATTTCAGGAGACGTTTAAGCGGAAGTCAGGTCACGGATACAGATTACGCTGTATGTAAGGGGTAAAATATTATGCCGCGTGCTGTTGTAGGAGAACGGGGGTGCGCTTCGTTACCACGGCATGTCCCGAAGTGTTTTATTCCTCTTACGCGACATCGGTTTGTCAGTTATTACAATGTTTCGTTAATGAAATGAATTTTATCCAAGTGCGCCGTGTTGCTCTTTAATAAATGAAACATTTAACGTTGATGTGTATGTTCTCGTTTACGAGATAGCAGCTATAAACAGTCGTTCCTTCGCTCTCTCGAAGTTAACAAGACGAAAAATGACGACGACAACTACAAAAAGAACACACGCAATTCGTCGTATTGCCGAGAAAGCAGAAGGTGCGACGACCGATCGTTACTTCACCGGAAACGTCACCGTATCAGCGATGATACATCACACTTAAAGAAGGCGTTAGATTACGTAGCGCAGTGGTTCTCAACCAACGGGGTGTTAATCCAAACCTGTGATTTCGCAGCTGCACTAATGTCATTAATCCACGCCGTCTGACCAGTCACATGTATGTTAAGGCATTGGTTTTGAGCTGTATTTTGAAACATACTGTAGAATAAGTAATAATTCGCAGTTAAACGATTTGAGAGGGTCCTAACGAAATAATCGCTTAAGAAGAGCTTATTAGCAGGAATGCACAAGATGGACTACTTGAATGGTCCGAAATGAATATATTGTTTGTGATGTATCAATTTTATAATGAATCTAAGTGTGTGTGTGTGTGTGTGTGAGAGAGAGAGAGAGAGAGAGAGAGAGAGAATGAGTTGAACACTAACATGCCCTAGCCTTGTCCCAATCAGCACCACCTATGAATGATGCAGTGAAGGCTGCTGATACGGTGCCGATAGTCATGGTGGTTCCCCCTCCTCCCCCCACCCTCAAAGGTCTGACACTGCATCGAAATACTTTTTATCTATTAAGTGTGCTTGTGTGTGTTTGCAGTTCCATACGTGCTCATGTCTTCAGTCTGTGTTTATTATATCATTAAAAGTTATTGGTTACGCTGCATTAGGGACGTCATGGCAGATGTTATATGTGTGTGTGTGTGACTCTGGCACCATTCAAGGTTTCTCCATGTGTGTGTGTGTGGGGTGCCTTTAAATGTCTGAAGAGTTGCTGGTCTGGCACCGTTCAAGTTTGCATGGCATTAGCAATAAAGGAAACAAACAAACAAAAAACAAATAAAAGAGAGACATCTTTGACTTCAGATGGAGTAAATATATCGAGAATATATTCGATTTCAGTAAAGTGTTTCCTATTCTAAGATGACAAGAGACCGAAAATCAGATCGTTCAGCTGATTTCTAGACATTTGGCATCATTTCAAGCTTGAAATCTTCTCTCATTTGAAGGATTTCTTTCTAGAAGCAATATCTGCCGTTAGAATAAGATAATAATAATAATAATAATAATAATAAGCTCGAAGGTCTTGAAGTAGGTTTAAATGTGGCCTTCTGGATAAATAAATATGTCTATATTTATACGTGTCGTTTTTGCAGCGTGATGGCGTTGTTAATCCCGTGCTGGATGTACGAGACGTGAACTATGACGTGTAGAGCTTTTGTCATGACTTCATCCATATGGCATCCAATCAAATCGCTCGCTTGTTTTAAAAAAAAAACAAAAACAAAAACAAAACACCTGGGAGTGATTTTGTGCGAAATGGCTGCGTCACACGTCCACATCCATTTCATTTTATAATCCCGTTTCACGCAGGCACGCTCGCACGCACGTGCAGCTCATTCGATTTCATTCCATTCTGTATAATCGTGTCTATATCTGGGCCACGTGCGTTTCCGCTCCATGTCACCGCTACTGTGTTGTCACGTGACCCGATTCAGCCGAACACGAGGCGTACCCGATGCTCAACGCACTTTTCCTGCATGTTGTGTTGACATATTAGCGGACGTGGAACTCAGTGACAGGTGGGTGTGTGTGTGTGCGTGCGTGTGCGTGTGTGCGTGTGTGGATTTCACTTTTGTTACAGATAAAGATGATGAAGTCACCGCCTGCAGTCCGTCACCTCCTCCCCCGTCAGGTTGGTCGGCCATGACGGCCCAATTCTCGTTCTGGTCTCCTGTTTTTTTGCTGAGGATTTAACGATAGACGCGCTGGTGTAGCTCTGATGTGACGGAGCGCATCGGCGACCAGCTTGGGTTGAACAGAAAGAGAAAAGCAGGAGAAATACAGAGCAAAGTTGTGAGGAAAGATGGACGGTTGTAAGGAGTAACACACTTCCGAGCATGCGGTTGTACCAGAACACTCGTATAACTGGACAGTCTGGGGAAAATTATTCCGCTTATACCACAGAAGACGTAATGCTGTTGAATGTCCACGAGACAAGTTAGCTCCTGTTCTCACCTGCCACTGTAGTCACAATAAATGCGTTAAAAGCGTAAAATCTCATGTGCTGGGAAACGTTACAAAGCGCCGTGAGTGTTGCAAAGCGCTGACACTGTAGACTCCTTCCGTAAGTGTTAAAGGAAGAGACTTACTTCCTCACAAAAAGCATCGCCGCGTCAACTATTCTGCTGCATGTTTTTTAAAAATCCGCTTATTATTACTCGTCGTACACGTTACTATAGAAACGATAACGTATTCAAAATACAGTCCCCTCTAAAAGTATCGGAACAGCAAGGTTCAACAGAAATTCTGTTGTTTTCCCCGTTTACACACTGAAGACATTTGGGTTCGAGATCGAAAGACGGATAGGAGACGACCGAGCGGAATTCCAGCTTTCGTTTCCTCAGATTTACATCCAGATGTGTTAAACAGTTTAGAACAGGGTATCGTTGGTGTCAGAACACAACATTTTTGAAAAAAATGAACACTTAATATTTGGTTGCGAAAACTGCATCAAGACTGTGACTCACTGACGTCACCAAACTGGGACTTTACAGGAACTTCGTTCAGTTTGGGGGGTTTCTCCCTTCAGTCTCCTCTTCAGGAGGTGAGATGCTGCTCAGTCGGGTTTGTGAAGGTCTGGTGATTGACTGGTCCAGTCTAGAACCTTCCACTTTCCCCCCCTGATGAAGTCCTGTGTTGAGGTGGAAGTGTGTTTTGGATCGTTGTCTTGCTGCATGATGAAGTTCCTGCTGATTAATTCGGACGCGTTTCTCTGTAAACTGTCGACAAAATGTTCCTGTAAGCTTCTGAATTCATTCTGCTGCTCCATCATGAGTTCATCACCAATAAAGACTAGTGAGAATGTTCCAGAAGCAGCCGTGACACTACCTCCACCATGTTTCACAGATCAGCTTGTACGTTCTGGATCAGGAGCAAGTCGTTTCTTTCTCCACACTTTGGCCGTTCCGTCACTTTGGTAGAGGTTCATCTTGGTTCCGGAACTTTTGTCGCGCATCTCTGTATTTCTTTGTGGATTCCAATCTGGTCTTCTGATTCTTCCGGCTGATGAGAGGTTTGCAACTTGTGGTATATTCCTTCTCTCGACGTCTTCTTCGAACGGTGGAATGTGAAACCTTCTCCCCTGCCCTGTGGAGCTTGTTGGTGATGTCTCTAACTGTTGTTTTTGGGTTTTTCTTCACAGCTCTCACACGGTTGTTGTTTTCCTTGGCTGACCTCTTGCATATCTGGTTGATGGTACACCAGTGGTTTCTTTATTTTTCAGGACATTCCATATTGCCGTATTGGACATACCCAATGATTGCGCAATGACTCTGATAGATTTTTTTCCTCTTTGCTCCCATGGACAGCGCTCTGATCTTCATGTTGGTTTATCCTTTTTAACAACAAATGCAGTCTTCACAGGAGAAACTGAAGGCTCAAACCAAGAGTAGACATTCAGAGTTATTAATTCTTTAAGCAATCGATTTACCAGGGCACACCTGGGCAGCACGAGACACCTATCAGTCACAGACAATATTTTTGATCGCTTAAAAACGAGTGAGTTCAAACAGAAGGTGCCGTGTTCTGTCGTTTAACACGTCTAGCTCTAAATATCAGTAAATGAAAGCTGAAATTCTTATCACCTCATTTTCATCTTTCTCAAACCCAAACGTCTTCAATGTATAGCGAAAATGTACGTCGTTCCAATACTTTCGGCGGGGACTGTGGTTAGTTCGTATAAACCCGCCGTTCATGTTCCTCTTTGTGCTGAATTCTGTCCTCTTCTGACCGGATCAGATTCGAGAATTCAAACGCACTGTGGTATAAGTCCTTTAATTCTAACTGTTACACGTACGTGTGCCATTCCTACAACCACAAAAGACATGTTATACACACTTGTCTTCCACTTTATTAGGAACACCTGTACACCTATTCAGTTATGCAGTTATCCAATCGGTCAATCATGTGGCAGCATCGCAGTGCAAAACATCATGCGGATACAGGTCAAGAGCTTCAGGTAACGTTCACATCAAACACGGGGAAAACGTGTGATCTCTGTGGCTTTAACCGTGGTACAGTTGAAGGTGCCAGATGGGCTGGTTTGAGTGTGTGGTGGACGGAAATATTCAACTGTCCAGTTTCTTTGGGTGAACCTGTGCCGACGGTAGCCTCAGATTCCTGTTCTCGGCTGACACGAGTGAAACCTTCTGCTGTTGTGACTCGTCCACCGCGAGGTTCGATGTGTTGTGCATGCTGAGATGTTTTTCTCCTCACCACGGTTGTAAAGAGTGATTAATCTGTATGAGTTACAACTGTATATCCTTCCTGGCAGCTCAAACCAATCCGACCATTGTCCTGTAACCTCTCCAACGTCCATCCACGCCACGGTTAAAGTCACGGCGATCCCACGTTTTCCCCATCCTGACGCTCGATGTGAGCATTGACCGAAGCTCTTGAGCATAAAATCTGCATGATTTTATGCACTGTGCTGCTGCCACACGATTGGCTGATTGGATAACATCATACAGTGAATGAGCAGGTGTATGTACAGGTGTTTGTGTATATACGGTACAAAGGGACATCACATCTGTGTAGGATATACAGATGTGATGCTCACTTTGTTTGTGTGTGTCTACACATGTACACATATCACAACAAATGGCTATGTGTAACGCATGTGTACGAGTATCCACATGTTTATATGTGGGATGCGTATTTCATCATCGTAGGGATATCTAACGTTATTCATGCTATGTTCATGTCTTTGTCACATTTACATGACAATAAAGTGCTTTGCACAATCTCAGGTACGATGCACGTCATTATTACGTCGCGGAACTGAAAAGGAACGAAATAAAGCGAGGCTTTTTGTCTGTGAAAACAGAAAGAGATGTCAATTAATACTGTGTTTTCTTTCCAGAGGATGGCAGTACACACAAGAACCTTTCTGTTGATCTAGCTAGTAAGCATTTAAATTAGTCCTAGATACCTGTTTGGTTTTGTCTTTACATCGGATTAAAATTCACATGAGATAATCTGTAATACGTTTTTAGCTTAACACTGTATCTGTAACCGATCCCCAGCTACGTAGAGCTCCCAGACTTTATTTTGTGCAGTGAATGTCTGTACACCCAACCTGAAAATGTAAAGTATGTTTGTTGGATAACCAATTCAACTAAACAAACAGCAACTCAAACATACACCTTCAAAGCACCAAAGAATGCAAACTGACAAAGACTGCATCTCCCCCACTGACAACGTCTGTACCTGTCACCGTGGCTGCATGATCGTCACGTCTTAACACGTGCCTGCCCCTTGCTTTACAGTAATATTTACTGTAATATGCTGTAAAACGTTTTCTCTGTCTTTGTTTAGATGATAGCGCCCCTGAGTCAACTAGGGAGAGGAAAGACTCAGGTAATCCTTTAGCCATGATACTGTAGCTTCATAGATTCAAAAGTTTTCCTTATAAGTCCATAGAAATACACTGACTACTAAGAGTTCGGTGGAAATGAGCTGGAGCTGAGCACGGACTTTCAATCAAGGTTAGTAGGTTCATTTTCCCAAAACGGCTGTTTAAAAGACACCCAGACAAGGAATATGATGCCATGCTAATTTTGACCAAAACCAGTGTAGCGTTATACGGAACATACGAGAGACGAGAAACCTTGCTTGTAGAAAGCATGGGCTGTTCTGCAGGATAAACGTCTTCATAAGCCATGGGGAAATGAATGGTACTGTCCTGTGAGGAAACCGAAGCAAAAAAGAGCATCTGCAATACGATGCCACAATTGGGTAATCCATACTGAACTTCCCACTGACGGTAAGTACAGTCAATCGTCTACCGTTGCTCACTGCTACTACACGACTGTATGGTAACGCGGAACATCTGTGTCTCGATTTACGTCGTCATCTTTATCCGTGGCTTAAGAGCAGTGAAACCTGGCATCACTAACATTAGCTAAGTTAGCTAGCTGGCTAGCTTAGCACACAGCTAAATGTTTCTGTCAAGTACTCTTTAGGAAATTTTTTTTTAAAAAACAAAAAAAACATTCACCGCTCTTTAATGAGGATGAGAACTCTGTCAAAAGGGCTGACGCCGTTCTCTATTGAGAAGGAGAATCGCTCAAATTCGCAACAGAGCACGTGGAGGGTACAATGAAGTACTTTCATTCGCGTGCTGTATAGAGCTGCCTAGATGTGACGTTGTATTTAACATTACATATCAAGAAAATACACCAAAGACTTTATTGTGTTATCTTTGACAAAGAAGCTGAGATCTTGTTTTGCACTGTTGCGTTCTTCCAGGGTTCTGAGGTGAAACATTCCCAGAAATGCCGCTAGCATTCCAACCAGGAATCCGGGATGTCTTGATTTGGGCAGCCTGGTTCGGACGTCCACTATGAAAGCTTAAACGCCACCGAGGTCTAGCCTGATATCACTGTGGAGTCTGTGAAGGAGTTGTGACTCTTTTTTTTTATGATTGATGTTTAGCCCTGCTGCTTCCACATGGAAGGTTTGCAGATCTGGTTAGCAGTCAATTGTCCAGATAAAAGTATACACACATCCTGGTGCTGTATAGACTGTAGTAGACAAAATCAATATAAACAACATAAAACAATATGTTACAACAGACCAAGTAATATGATGGCAGACAAGGTCTACTAGCATTAGACTGCTGCCTCAAATTGATAGTGTGCATCTAGGACAAAAGGAGGCAATGATCCCCCTGGGCCTGTGAGCTAAATATCAACGTGCATAAAGATCACAGGTCACACCATGAGGTTTTATTCAGCGTTCTTTCTTGTTCCGAAAAAGTCTGGTTGTTTTCATCCATCTCTAGATCTGATGGAATCAGTTCCTGAGCACCCTCCTGTTTCTGACAGTCATGCAGCCACAGAGGTGGTTCATGTTTGTGGACCTGCACAATGCTTATTTGAATTTTTCCACTGCCCCAGACCATAGATATTTCTTAAGGTTTGCCTTCCATGACTAGACAATCAAAGCCTCTCCCTGGCCAAAGACAGAAAAGCAGCTCAAGCACTGGCTCGCTGGCAATGGAGGGTATTCCTAGCAGAAGGATTCTGGCTGGGAACCGTACCCCGTCAGAGACCGATGATCAAATAATCAGTGGTGTGGTGCCAAAATGAAAGGACAGAAAACATCAACCAACTGGAATTGATGAAGCCCAATGAATTGATGGTCCTCAAATCCTTCTTACCAGTTTGTATAAGTCACCAAATGTTGGCTTACTTTTAGTCAGATATCAAGCGTATCAAGGTGGCTCAAGGTCAGGCGTCTCTTTCCGTGTTGCACAGCATCTCCTCAGCCTGTATTCACTGAGAGCAAGTCATCTGGCTGGAACCACAGGGTCACTAGTGCCAAGTCAGAACATTGCCAGAAGTAGTTGTGTTTGGCAGAGAAGGACAGAATGCTGGGACAGGACGCCCTGTCCTATCACTGGCCTCACCGCTTCTTAGATTCCTTTACTCCTCTACTGTTTATTCTTCCATTGCTGGACAAGTTTCAGTAACTAGTCCTATTTGTGCCCACAAGATGGCTGGCAATACCACCAACCATCTGTTTCCTAGCTCTCGGAACACCCCGGGGGCTTCGTCCCCCAAGCAGATCTGCGCTCCCGAAATAAATGGAGAGATCTGGCTTCAGACTGAATCACTAACTGAGGACTACAACCTAGCACATACAAAAGTACCATGCATGCCCTTATGTGGAAGTTGTTCTGCAAAATCTTCACCTCTTCATCTGGAACCGTTGAACTTGTCCATCCTGAATTTTCTTTAGGGACTGCTACAGTAAATTCCCTATCTACAATAAAGCTGTATAAGGCAGACATCACATCACACCACAGCTGGAACATCTCTACATGTGTGCACATGAACATAACGAACATAAGAAGGCGTCCAGGTGATTCTCACTGCCCCTGGCTATTGTGTCATCAAATACTGAAGTAAATACAATCCGTGTTGCTCGTCCTCGGTTATTAATCAGTTTGCCCGCAGCGGGGAACGGGTTTGTGTAGGTTTGTGGGTGTGTTCAATTTTCCATGTCCATATCATTTAAAAGTCTTGATGATGGTAAGGAACTGTATGTATGTGTCGGTGTGTTACCCGGACATGTCATGGGCGACTTTAAAAACGTTACACTTGATGTCTAGACGGGTTTTTCTGTGTACATTCATGATGTGTTAATAATGTTTCTCTTTTCCCCCCCTTTTCACAGGTTTATTATTGTGGCTAATATCGTTATGCTTTCCATGTTGCTAAATGCTAAGTGTTCTCAGCTGGCAGCTGTGTGTATGTGTGGGTCTGTATATTGGTGTGAGTATGTGTGTCTGATCGATTGTGCTTTTTTTTTTTTGTTGTTAAGTGAGCAAGATTGAGAAGGTCTTTGTTTGTGATTGAAGAGATATTTTAATTTATGGTTTGCTGAATATAATGTTCTGCATAATAATGTTTTTGTAGTATGGTCCCTGGGAGATGGGCAGCCTCCTGAGGAGATTGACAAGCAGGTGGAAAATCCACCCCTCTCTACCTTACTAATTGAGAAACCCCAGGGAGGCTCCATCCGAGTAGGTTGGTAAATGCCACGCTTCTAAAGACGACTATATTAGAACAAAGGGTAACTATTTTAGTGACCATGAAAATACTCCATAAAGCCTCTGTAAGCTGTTTTGCCAAGATATAAGATCTGAGAAAAGAAAGGAACATTGACACTCCTGTTCTGTATTTATGTACCTGATCTCTAGTAGTATCCTTTCTGGTTATAAAAGCAGCTTTTTCAGACCAGTTTTGGAGTGGGTCAGTGGGTGCATGGTTAGTGTGGCACATAATCAGGCATGGGGACCATCAATGAATAACTTTCACATTGGTAATATGGCATGGTTTAAAGTTTGAGGACCCGATTAAGGGTTTAAGAGAGACACACAAAAAAATGCTTACAGGAGCTTCCCATCTCATCTATGTTCAGATTTAACTCCGCGATGTCGTATGTTTTAAAGGTGGAGACATTACCTTTACTGCAAAGGTCGAGGCCAAGGATTTGCTTCGTAAGCCAACTATCAAGTGGCTCAAAGGGAAATGGATGGATCTCGCCAGCAAGACGGGAAAACACCTACAGCTGAAGGAAAGTTTCGACCGCATCAATAAGGTAACGCGTAGATTCCAAACGGAACGTTTTTAAGGCCAGAATAATATCGGTTCCACTTCTATTGAGGTTCCACTTCTCCTGAACTACTTGCTCCACAGATTTACACCTATGAGATGCATATCATTAAGGCTAAGGAGAACTATGGTGGGAATTACAGATGCGAGGTCACTTATAAGGATAAGTTTGACAGCTGCTCGTTTGACCTCGAGGTCAAAGGTTGGTCTCGTCTGTCATGTTGGTTTGTAAATGTAAATCTCCTAAGACTAAGATCTGATGTAGTATTTAAAGTATTTACACTATTGCTTTTACAGATGTTCCAGAGACTCAGAGTATTGACATTCGCTCAGCCTTCAAACGAAGGTAACGAGAGTCCCTTCGCATGGCACTCGATTTCGGCTTAGATAAGTGATAATGCAGCCTGACTGTTAGAATTATGAGGGAAAGAACTGTGTATGTGGGAATACATTCTCATGCACCATTTTTCTACATCCTTGTCTGATACTGCTGACAAAAGTAGTGATTATGTAACTGTGCTTCTTCTCAGGCAAGGTGATATCTGTGGTTTAATTGTTTACAATGGACTTCTCACCCTGTAATCCTCTACAAACCAATGTCAGGACATGGTTTGGATAAAATTCCCATGTTCACAATTAACCTGAATCCACCATCCAAACAAACAAACAAACAAAATGTCCAACCGAATGCGTTGATCAGTTCAAGGCCATTGCTTGCATTTGAACATTTTGCAATGTGTCCAAAAAGCAACGCACACTCATCGTTCTCACAAAAACGCCTGCACAAGAAGGTTACTGTGAGAAGGCAGTCATGGGTCTCCCGGGACCCGTGTACACAGCCTGCGCAAAAACCGGTTCGCCCAAAGCGAAAGGCTTTTGTGTTCGCCTCAACTGTGCGTTTGCTTGTTGCTAATGCATAGCTTGGAGGAAGGGGCCCGGGTTGCGTTGTTTTTTATTCCGGTGTTTGTGAGTGTCTAATTTGAATTTCCATTAATCTCTCCTTGTTAACAACAGCAGTGAAGGCCAGGACGATGCAGGGGAGCTTGACTTTAGTGGGCTTCTTAAACATAGGTGAGAACTATAGTCTCCCCCTCAGGGGACAAAGTCGTTCTCTTTCTTTCTTTCTTTCTTTTTTATTTCATTGTTTTTTTATTCTTTTTTTTTTTTTTAAAGCCCTGGCTAGCATGTCATCTATTTTGGTTGTTTTAGTCATTTTCAGCATGTTTATACATTGTACATAATGGTTTAATAAATATGTTGTGCATACGTCCATTGTTGCCAGATATTATGAATCACATCATTTAAGGGGGATATATATATATATATATATATATATATATATATATATATATATATATATATATATATATATATATATATATATATAATATGTGTGTATGTATGTATGTATGTATGTATGTATGTATGTATGTATATTTTATTTATAATTAATTTTTAAATAAAAAGGTTGCTTAGGGTTGGCTCTTGTGCTCTGCTGTTCAGTAAATAGCACAAAAGTAACTAAGATAAATTCCACATTTATTTTGGCTTGTCTCTTCTTCTTTCCCACACATTCAGAAACACCAGGTTAGTACAGAAAGTAATTAAGTAAGTAAGTAATTAAATTAGACCTTACTGCCGGTAAGTACCGCAATCCCATAGTGTATCCAGCATGGACAAGCAAGAGTGTTGGTTTACTGTAGTCTGGTAACACTTCATTTAAAGGCAGCATTCATTAAAGTTCCAGAAATGCTCTGAAATCATGGAAAGTGCCCTTTGTGTTTTCAAATCTTAACTAGGACTGGGATTAGAGTTTAACCTCTCCAACATCCAGGGATCCATCGTTTTATTAGTGGGCCTAGTGTTTTTTTTTTAAATTAGTTTCACGATAGTTACTAGATAATTGAATGATAATCACTTTCATCATAATTACTAGACTGACACAGCTCGAGAAGAATTGATCCATGAGTATTAGAACTTCCATAAGTCGCTGCTTCCCAGCAGCGCTACGCGAGTATTAAAAGCAGGACACCGATTTGAAAAATCAAATCAAAGGGCTCAGCTTTCCAGCGATTTATGCAAAGTTGGTGGATCACCTCTAAATGAAGCTGCGAAATAGTGTTATCGCTACATCTTTTCAATGCAAATGAATACATTATACAAGTGGAAATGTGCCTGTCAGTGCTCTTTACTACACGTCTGCCTGTATGCAGACCTGAAACACGTGTTAGAGGAAATGAAATGAAAATACAAGAATCATTTCATGCTGTTTCTGTCGGATCTTCCAGACATTCAGAACAATGTCTGTGAATGTAAGGCCTGACTGACATAGACTAATGATGACTAACTGAACTTCTCACGTCCGACAAAACCCTCAATAACGCTATTTTAACAACTCCTTTAATATACACTCACCTCTAATATTCACCTTTAATATACACTCACCTCTCATTCCAAGCCCTCAGTTACTGGCCTTTATAACAACATGGCTAAGAAAAAGTTTCATAACCTGAATACAGTGTTACCTCTGTAATGCTTAAAGCGTCATGTTTGAAATGATAGGTTTGACTTTCACAGCATAGTCTTCCTATGAAATAATGATTATTATTTTACCACGAATATTCATTTCACTTCACCACTGACAAACTGGTCTGTTCAACTGCTTTCTCTTTTTCTTCACTATTTAAAAATCACGAGCTGCATAACAAATCCCTTCCCTGATGTTTTATAAGGCTAGTTCACATGGCCATCCCTTTGGGTAAGACGTGCAGTGAATGTAGTGAAAGCAACTGTTACTATGAAGTAATCTTCAGCAATAAATAGCAACGGTGCTGTTTACGTACTCTAAACGATAAGCATCTTAAGTAGTGAGCTTCCTGGTTCTTGAACACATGTTGATCCCGGTGGTGAGCGCTGAACTGATAGGATTTCTGTGCTCTGTGGTGTCAGAGAGCACAAACAGGAGGAGGTACCAGAGGTGGATGTCTGGGAGATCCTGAAAAACGCCCGACCGGACGAGTATGAGAAGATCGCCTTTACGTACGGCATCACAGACCTCCGCGGTCTGCTGAAAAGGCTGAAGAAGACGAAAAAAGAGGAGAAGAAGAGTGAAGGTGCTCCAGGGATTCCCTAGTGGACTGAATTCCAGAATTGTTGAACTGAATACAATTTCATCACCTTCTTACTGTTTCTTCTAGCGTTTGCCAAGAGGTTAGAACCTGCGTACCAGGTGGACAAAGGAGGGAAGGTACGATTAGTCGTGGACCTGGCTGACCCGACTGTTGAACTGAAATGGTACAAGAATGGCCAAGAGATTCGTCCTACTCCAAAGTAGGTCAAATATTTCCAAGCCTTCATTCCAATGCCTCAAGCGTTCACGAATGAGGTCTTCTCAGAAAATGTATTTCATACATGGTATGGGTTTTCTGGGGCTTTATCTGAATCTTGTGGTTCTGCAGGACCTTTAAGTAATGGTCCTTGACATTCAGTCACATATTACCAACCGCTTTAACTGTTCTGTAACCGAAAAGGTGCTATTAATGTCAGCTTTGTGTGGATTCATGAACATTTCCAAACATTAGTCGGAACAGGCCAAATTTAGAAAACAGATCTGTATGTATTTTACTCTTCTACTATGACTGATTGTGGCAGTTGATTAACCAGAAGCCTACCTTTAAACCCAAAGAAGCTATAGATAAGATGCTAGTTGTGAAAATGTTTTGCCGTGGGTTTTAGAGGAAAGTATGCAGTGTTTCCTGGAATTCACAGGAAACACCTTTCACAAGCAGACTAACCGAAAGCCATCTGAGTAGAGAGTGCAGATTTTTGGTTTTTACTATCCGATGATGTCTAGCGTCCCAGGACTTCTTGTTTTTAACAATCCGCCAGCCTCTCTCTAAAGCTTGCAATGACATCTTTTTCTGCCCGTCTTGCCGCGGCACTTTCCCTGGTGCACCATGACCTCCGCCTCTTCCCTCCTGTGGCGCGGATCCGTTCGGACTCCTCGTTGAACCTCAAGTAATCGGAAGTAAGTGCTCGAATCTGTAAGTCTTTACCTATTTCCTAACATCTACTCTGAGCGTGGTGATCCTGGAGAGCAGTTACCTTGTCATACTTATGCCTGTTGGACTATATAATTATTCAAGCGTGTATTAACTCACGTAAAAACAAAACAATTTTATTAGCGGTGTGAAAAATACTGTAATGCAATTCGAAGAAAATGTTGTAACACGTAACACTCTTTCAATCAGATTTAGGCCTCATCACAGTGCGTAGACAGCGCCGGTTAAAGTGGTAAATGACCGTGTCGGGCCATGTTTTTTCTTCCCACTGTCACCTCTAGCTTTCTCAGTAGAGATAAATCTAAACCTATATCTACATCCGGATTACCGCTTTGCACCAATGTCCACTAAAATACGAATCGAACATATATCCGAATATGCTTTTTCTGCATGATTTATGTCTTTTTTGTAAGGTGTTCAGACACCACGTGTTTATCTATCTATTTATTTACCCAGTCGTTACACACACTTGTTTACTGATTAAAGTCTACATACAGATCACATCAATTAGTACGTTTTTCTACGTGCTGCCGTCTTTACCTAATAAATAAATCACGCGTATGTTTTACTAACACTAAAGAACAATCATATGATCATTGTCGAAATTTGTATTAGTGTTAAATAAAAATGTCAAATAATAGCATTGAGTAATATTTATCAAATATGAATTCGAAAATATTAGAATCACGGTCGTTTATCTTCAAACGAAACGGAAACAGTGTGTTTACTTCTATTTAAATCCCTTCGTAATTAACATCAAGTGCATTGAGCAGTTTTTCAGGTAAACTCCCAGTACATTACTGACTAGTGGGTTTTGTGCAGGTTTATCTTTGAGCACAAGGGCACACAGAGAATCATGGTTATCAATAACTGCCAGATGAATGATGATGCCGCCTATTCGGTGGTAGCTGGAGATGAGAAATGTACCACTGAACTGTTTGTGAAAGGTAAATTCTCGTACACGCTAGACGTCAGTGCTCTTTTGCGTCTTTTCGTCCTGTGAAAACGTCGGTCTGACCCTCTGTGCAGTGCTGCCCGTGAAGATTGTGAAAGAGCTGGAGGCTGTGAAGACTACGGTCAATGAACGGATCGAGCTAGAGTGTGAGGTGTCAGAAGAAGGAGCACAAGTGAAATGGTTTGTTTCTTTGTCTTTGTGTGAAAGTATAAATATAGAGGTGATGACATTGAGGAGGTATAAAAACTTCACGTTCCCCATTCCACTGTGACAGGCTAAAGAACGGGGTGGAAGTTCCTACTGGGGTGCGTTCAAGATATCGTGTAAAGTCTGAAGGCACAAAGCACTGGCTGATTATAGATGACGCAATGAAGGAGGACACGGGCACCTATTCCGCCATGGCAACCGGGGGTACCAGTGAAGCCCGTGTCCAAGTGGACTGTGAGCACAATTTAGTTCTATTGCTACAAAGACAACAAAGACTGCGCAACAACAAAAAACCCCAAACATGTTCTTCTCTTCTCTGTCTCTTTTCCTCTCCCGCAGTGAAACCACTGAAGATTCTGCAAGATCTACAAGACATAACGATCCGTTTGGGGCAGCCGCTCAAGCTGCATTGTGAGATCTTACCCATAAACGTTCCTGGGCGCTGGTACCGAAACGGCCAACTTATCCAGTCCAGCGATCGCATCACCATCATCCACAGAGCCAAGTACCATCACACACCCAGTTCTACATCTTCACCCTGCATTAAACCTGTGTTTACACTCCTGCACACGTATCCGGTCAAAATACCAACTTTCACTGCACGCACACACTAAAGACCTCGAAAAAAGAAAAAAAACATCTGACTTTGTTTGCGTCTGACAGGACCCATAAGATGGAAGTTGAGAGCTGCACCCTACATGATGCTGGAGACTATACTTTTGTGCCTGAAGGGTACACACAAAGCCTCAGTGCCAAAATCCACATAATAGGTACCAAATTCTGTCCTTTCTTTAAAGGGAAATTCTTAACGAATATAAGTATTGCAAGCTTGTCTTACTGAGAGTTGCTGAGCGGAGTTTCTGGCGGTACAACGTTGCTGTTTGTTTTTATTTCAGATCCCCCGAAAGTGCATTTGGACGCTCTGAACGCTCCGGATAACACTATCACGATTGTAGCTGGTAACAAGCTGCGTCTGGAGATCCCCATCAGCGGAGAGCCCATACCCAGAGTGGTGTGGATGAAAGGAGAGCGGGTGAGTGGAGACCGAAGGCCAGTCATCACTGAAGTTGAAGGCCAGTCTTCTCGACTGTTGTGGCACACGTCGTTGTGACGTCATCCACGCCCCCTGGTTGCGGAAACGTAGCAGGACTCTGTAGCTGCAGACTAGTGATTTTGACGAGCAAGACAATATTGGTTTTTCTAAAAATTTGGTGTTGGGTGTCAGAGTGGGAAAAGTGTCCATAGCGTGTACGGCAAATCAGACACCATTCCGAGCCAACAGAAGGATCAGTGAAGTTGGCGTACTAACAAAGAATTAGCTTGCTAGTTAGCAAACGTCTTATTTATTGCTTTAACGAAACGACATACAGTCATTGGAAAAAGAATGTACACCCTCCTTCAGTTCTCTGTTTTTGTTTATCAGGGCCTAAATGACAATTGTGTGGCCCTCACCAACTTCTATAAACAAACAAATAATCAGGTGACAACAACAACAACAACAACAACAACAAAAAGCCACAACAGATTGAATTTTTTCACCCCAATTTTTATTCATTTATTTTTTCCCCCAAAATTCCATGGATTCATTTTTTTTCCCCAAAAAGTAAACCAACATTCAGAAACCAGGTGGGAAATAATAAATACACATTTCCTACTTCCTCGATCATTAAAAGAGTCATCAGCAGCCATGTGTTACTCGTGGAATGCAGATTAGTTCATTATCAAGAAGTGTGATTAGCTCTATAAAAGCAGAATGTCTGGCATTTTTATGTTCAGGAGCACTCAGGTGTGCGTCTACATCAGGCCAAGAAGAAAGGACATCAGCCATGACCTCGGAGAAGCCATTATTGCTGCTCGTCAATCTGGGAAGGGTTATAAGGCCATCTCCAAACATTTTGAAATTCGCCATTCGCCAAGGATTGTTTACAAATAGAGAGCCTTGAAGACATTTCCCAATCGTCCCAGGAGTCGACGTCCCAGTCTCAGTCCAAGGTCAGATTGTTCAATGCTGAGAGATATAAAGGGAAGAATACAGGAGCTGCATCATGTGATCTACATCATGTGACTCTGTAAGCATGTTAAATGTGTACGTTCATGGAAGGGTGGCTAGGAAAATGTCCCTCCGCTCCAAAAAGAATATGGCAGCAAGATCAGGCTTGGAGTGAATATCCTTTGGACCGATGAGACCAAGGTGGAGATGTTTGGTCGTCGTACACAGCACTATGTTTGGCAAAAACCAAACGCAGCATATTGCCAAAAACGCCTCATAACTACTGTCAAACATGCTGGTGGAGGGGTGATGGTTTGGACTTGGTTAGCACCTGGGAAACTTGCAGTCATTGAGACAACAATGAACTCCACTTTATACCCGAATATTCATGAGTCAAGTGTGAGACCCGGCAGTAATGTCCAGCAGTTTAAGCTGGGATAAGATGGTTCATGTGACAAGACAATGATCCCAAGCACACCAGCACACAGTGCTGATATGGGGATAATACTGTGCCAATATGGGGACGATATGATGCCAATATGGAGATGATATAGAGAGGATATGGTGCCGATATGGAGATGATATAGAGAGGATATGGTGCCGATATGGAGAGGATATGGGGAGGATACGGTGCCGATATGGAGATGATATGGTGCTGATATGGGACGATACGGTGGAATCTGAATGGCTACAGAAGAAAAAAAATCAAGGTGTTGGAATGGCCAAGTCAAAGTCCAGACCTCAACCCCATTGGGATGCTGTGGCAGAATCAAAGAACCTCAAACATGCTGCAACAATGTTGTAAAGAAGAGTGGGCCGATATTTCTCCAACACAACATGAGAGACTGATAAACTCCTACAGAAAACGCTGAATTTGAACACTAAAGGAGTTTTTCCCACCTGCTTTCTGTACGTTGCTAGGTCAGGTTCTTACTGAGACTTCGCCTAATGGACATATTTAGCTAGCCAGCTTTACTCGGCTAACAAGTGGTTGGCCTTCAGTGCCACAGCGTCCTTGTAATTGTCTTGAGCGTGCCCATAAACAACAAAACTGTAAGCATCAAGAGACTTGTATATCTTCGGTTTCTAAGAAATGTGTATATATTGTGTATGCAGGCTAGACCACCGCTCAGCATCATTTAGCCCCTGACAGGACACCAACTCACGAGTGCTAATCCATTAATAATAAGTGGAGAACATTTTGGCTGATAAAATTCTTCATAAGGTTCTTCAGTCAGATTATAACCATGTAGCATCATGTCGCTAGGATACCGGGGTCGTTTTGCAACCAGCATGTCTCTTTTTGTTCGCAAAGCCTGAGATTTTGTGAGGCAAAGGTACACATATAAATACAATAAAACCTTCAGCCAGTTCCCATTATACATGTGTACAGGTCATTCTTGAGACAGGGAACCGAGTTCACGCAGAGACATTCTCTGACCACACCAGCCTCACTATTGAAGTCACTGAGAGAGAGGACAGTGGCAACTACAAGATCGTCCTGCAGAACGAAGCAGGAGAGGACACAGGCAGTGTCAAGATTAAGGTTGTGGGTAAGGCTCTTAAATAACTACACGGAAGCATCTGGATCCTACAGTAATGCTCACTGGGATTGTGTATAGGTTGTCAGTGGTCTATAACCATCAAGCTACTTTTACCAGCTACTAGTGATGGTGAAACAGTCTGAAAGATAGCAGGCAGCCATCTTAGGCAGCTTCCGACTTTGATAGCAGGACTATCAAAGTGCTTTGTGTATATTTATCGAGTGATGTCCTAAGTATGCTTCTGTATGACCAGTACGTATTTAGACCCTCAAATCTTTAGTAATCCAGAAACGATTTGCAGTCGCGTTTACATAAATGCTACGATAAACAACATAATTGTTGTACAAGTTGTAAGCATAATTCCGTAATACGGCGGAATATTTCCGGCTCTGATCAGGTAGACGATGTAGTCATTTTCTATAACAGCAGCTCTGACAGTAGACCTGACTGTGAAGGTTTATTTAACATGTACGGTGGCTTGGTAGTTAGTACGTTTGCTTCAACCCTCGTGGGTTCAAATCCCGCCTTTTTCAAACAATGATATATGCTATTTCTCATATCTGTGTTCTAGATATCCCTGATCCTCCTGGGCCTCCCTTGGTTCCTGCAGTTGGTGGTGATTGGTGTACAATGACATGGGATCCTCCTCTTTATGATGGGGGTTCTCCTATCACTGGTAAGGAAATACATCAAACATACTGTACGTATTTTATATTCAGCATAATTGTTCAATTGGAGGCCCTTTTATACTATACTGTACTGTAGGAACCTTCGTCTATCACCGAATCCCGATCTTAACATGAATCCGCGTAAAGAAGCAGCTTCTCCAACACCCGTATGTCTGTGCTGTTCTGTCCTACAGGATACTTCATTGAGAGGAAGAAGAAGCAGAGCTCCAGGTGGATGAGACTTAACTTCGACCTCTGCAAAGAGACCACATTTGAGCCTAAGAAGATGATTGAGGGTGTGCCGTATGAGGTGCGGATTTTTGCTGTTAATGCGATCGGTGTTTCCAAGCCCAGTGATCCGTCCAAACCCTTTATTCCCCTTGGTGAGTACCATACCTGTCACACCTTTCAGCTTGCTGGTCTTCATAACATCTCCAGTGCCTACACCTGTCTATACGTACTTATGCCTGGTTATATCACACCCATTTTGTCTTTTAACGTAAGATAATAGTGCACAATCCTAGCAGATCCCTTCATAGGATATACCATGGCACCATGGCCGTATTTGAGCGTGCCCTTCAGACACCCCTTTCGCAGCTGTCGCTTTAAAGAGAATTCACACAGCACACACAGCACAAGCCTGAGATTTAGAGGACATTAAACTACACTAAATTAAAAATTGAATTAAAAGGCTGAATTAAAAGTTCAGGAGATCAGAATCCATCCCAGCCCAAGGAGAGTCTGGGAATTCATGCCAGAGAGATTTCATTCCCACTGGTGTGTGCTTAGTGGTTAGCACATACGCCTTGCACGTCCGGGGTTCGAGTCCCGCCGGGGGCCCTGTGTGTGTGTGGAGTTTGCATGTTCTCCCCGTGCTGCGGGGGTTTCCTCCCCCAGTCCAAAGACATGCATGGTAGGCTGATTGGCATTTCCAAAGTGTCCGTAGTGTATGAATGGGTGTGTGTGTGAGTGTGTATGTGATTGTTCCCTGCGATGGATTGGTACAACCAGGGTGTACCCCGCCTTGTGCCCCGTGCTCCCTGGGATAGGCTCCAAGTTCCCCGTGACCCTGAAAGTGGTAGAAGATGGATGGATGGTGTGTGTGTGTGATTATTCATAGATTATCACCATGTTGTTATACAGTATATTTGATTATCCCTTGCAACATATGAGCAATATATAAAATGATCTACAAGCATTGTGATATCTTGTGTACTGTGCTCTTATTTAGTAAAACACAGCTAGTATGAAAATTGCAGTCAGATTTGTGTTTATTCTCTCTCTCTCTCTCTCTCTCTCTCTCTCTCTCTCTCTCTCTCTCTCTCTCTCTCTCTCTCTCTCTTAAAGCTGTCACCAGTGAACCCACTATGCTGGTTGTTGATGAGGTGACAGATACATCCGTGACGATAAAATGGCGTCCTCCAGAAACCATCGGTGCTGCCGGGTTAGACGGGTACCAAGTGGAGTACTGCATTGAAGGAAGTAAGACACCCCTATAGACCTGTGTACTTTAATGACAATGATAACGAGTCTTTATTGGTCACATATACATTACAGCACAGTGAAATTCTTTTCTTCACATACCCCGTCATGTGAGGAATTTGGGGTCAGAGTGCAGGGTCAAGGCAGAGAGAGGGTTAAGGCGATGAACCCCCGGGTCAAGGCTGCATGAATCCCTGACCTTCCGATCAGTAACCCAGAGCGTTAACTGCCAAGCCACCACTGCCCACGACTATCCCTAACACTAATAATAAATAAGAGCTGCCACAACTAAACTGTACTATGAAGTCAGTATTTCCGTTGTACGTACTTGAGCAATCATATCGTGATATGGAGCAGTAAAATAAATACATAAATAAATAAATTGTATGTATTGCCACTTTATTCATTGTCTAGTGAGGACTGATAATTGTGTATAATAAAACTGAAGGTGTTTATAATACGTATAATAGCTGGGCTATTTTTCTGTTTCCACAGCGGACGACTGGATACCCGCCAACAAGGAACTGATTGATAAAACCAAATACACCATCACAGGCCTGACACCGGAGTCCAAGATCCTAATCCGAGTGAAGGCGATTAATGCAGCCGGTGCCAGCCAACCACGCACCACTCAACACTCTATCCTGGTCAAAGAGGTCGTCGGTGAGCCACATCAACCGCAGCTCCAGTTTTTAGTAATAAAAAATGCAAAGCTCGTATTTTTTCCCTCGATTTCGGAACTAGTTCATATGAAAAGTAATGCTCATAGCGGAATCGCGCTGAACTTAATACGCTTGTGTGTAAAGACTAGTATAAACACAGAGTCGGTTATTCCGTTTGAAGGTGCCTGCAAACGCCTTAGATGATAAGAGATCTATTACGTTTGTCGAAACGGCATTGTACTGTAGGTGGTGCAGCAGATTATGAAATTTATGTCTCGCAGAGCCCCCTAAGATTCGCATCCCTCGCCACTTGAAGCAGACGTACATGCGCAAGGTCGGAGAACAGGTCAACCTCGTTGTGCCATTCATGGTAAGGCCGTGATCGTTAAACGGACTTGATTACGTTTCGTGGAATTTAAACGAAATGTGACTATACAAAAAGCTAGAGTTCGCGTCATCAGGTTGAGATTTCCCCCAGGGCAAGCCCAGGCCAAAGATTACCTGGCTGAAGGACGACGAAGCTATCGATCCTACGCAGGTCAACATCCGCAACTCAGACTGCGACAGCATCATCTTCATCCGCAAAGCCGAGCGCAAGCACTCTGGAAAATATAAGATGATGGTGCAGGTGGAAAAACTTGCAGATACAGCCATCCTGGACATCCAGATCGTGGGTTAGCGTTCATCCTCTATAACACTCAAAGTTCGCAAATAATAGTTTGATTGGAACACCGTATGATGGTCAAAAACACAGGAGCTTTCACTTAAGTGCTGTGCAATAGCCTAGACCATGTTCAACAAATGTCTCTTTCTATGCTCTGTCCATCAGACCGTCCTGGTCCTCCACAATGTGTTCGAATCGAGGAGGTCTGGGGTGACAATGTAGCTCTGGACTGGACGCCACCCAAGGATAGCGGCAATGCCCCCATAACAGGATACACCATCCAGAAGGCAGACAAAAAGACCATGGTATATGCAATTATTGTTTTGTTTGCCAGTCTCCTGCTTTTGTTGCAGCATGTTCTCGCAACACAGTCTCGACGAATTCATTCGCTCAAATAATAACCGCATCATGTCCACTTTGGCTTTCACGTCTACAGGAGTGGTACACGTGTGTGGAGCACTACCACCGCACGTGCATCACTATCAATGAGCTGGTAGTGGGCAACGAGTACTACTTCAGGATCTACTCGGAGAACATGGTGGGCCTGAGCGAGAACGCCACCACCACTAAAGACACAGCAGTCATAGTGAAGGAGGGTAAGTTTCGACTCGCTGGCGTGACGACCTCTGTAAGGTTTAAGCGCTCCGTTCAGTCTCGCTGGCGCTGTCTCGGACCTCCTCACAAATATCCAGTTGACCAGGTAGAAATGAACAATCCATCCAATGTTCGGTTTGCCTTGAAACGATATTTTTTTCTCCACACACTCATACTCATATTTTGCAGTGTACCTTTCTCCATCCTTTTATCTTCTCACTTTTATTGCTTACTCGGAGTGAAAATATATAATACACCTGCAAACTGTAGACTCGATAGAAGGACTAGAAGCTGTTCAATGTTTTTTTTTATATAGATATAGATATATATATATATAACATTGCACACTGCGCTTTTTATTGGCCTAATGGTAAAATAAATCGGTGTTGTCTCTTCTTCATCACATAAGGGAAATTCCCCCATGATACAGTGCTTGGCCCGTATCATGCACACTCCCGCTCTCCATATCCCCTCTTTTCTTCCTCCTCCTCTCCCTCTTCTGCCTCCTGTCACTCTTTCTCAGGGATGAACCTGAAGAACCCAGAATACATCAACTACGACTTCACAGAGGCGCCCAAGTTCACGCAGCCGCTCATCAACACGTTCGCTGTCGCGGGGTACAACACGTCCCTGAACTGCAGCGTCCGCGCCAACCCACGGGTACGTGAGAGACGTGTGTAGCGCCGTGTTTATATCAGCCATTCGCCACTCAGATCAGTAACGCTCCAGAGATGCTCTGATTGCAGGGTATCTACAGTACTTGAATTCCATAATATCTCATATATTGAATAAGACTCTTGTTGTAGCCTTCTATAAGCTTCTCACAGTACTTTGGTGGCATCGGTGGCATCGAGTCCCTTTTTCAGCAAAACACCGCCACAACATGATGCTGCCACCCCCATGGTGTTCTTCAGATTAAAAGCCTCAGTCTTTTTTCCTCCCTGTTCTTTACGGCCTAACCGTTAGAGGTTTGTTTCCTCTGACCAAAAGGCTGGTGATCTCCTGCGAACTCCAGTCTGGCTTTTTTATTCCAGTCCCTGAGTAAGAGCTTCTTCCTTGCATGACAGGCCATGGTGGTACAGGACTCTCTTGATGCCGGATGTTCATAATTTGGTACCTGATGCCCCCAACTCCTTCACCGGTTCCTTTGTTGTTGTCCTGGTGTTCAGTTGGACCTTTCGGATCAAAGTTTGTTCATCCCTGGTAGTCCGTTTGCCTCCTTCTTGAACAATGCAGTGTCTCGTGATTTTTCTAAAACTTTGATAATGATTTAGTAAGATTTTACGTACAGTATATAGTGTGAGAAACACCATCACATCAATAGCCCATTGATTCAATTGGTCACAATTTACTCTTGCAACAATTCATTCATTCGTTCACTTTCGGTAACGGCTTTATCCTGGTCTGAGGTTGCGATGGATCCGGATGCCACCCTGAACACGCATCCACGTATATACAGACCACAATATACGCCTCGATCTGTACTGAAGTTACTTTTTTTTTAAGGTAATTAATGCCATAAATAATGTTACGAGAACTTGAAGGTAAAGGATTAACTCAAATGCACAGATAGACAATATGGCCAAAAGTATGTGGACACCTGAACATCACACCCATACGGTTTGTGCTTGTTGAACATCTCATTCCAGACGTGTTCCCTCTTTGCTGTAATAATAAGCTCCAGTCTTCTGGGGAGGCGTTCCACTAGATTTTGGAGCTTGACTGTGGGGATTTGTGTTGGAACATGCTGGAACAGGTTTGGGCCCCTTGTTGAATGGGATGTTCAACAAGCACATACGGGTGTGGTGTTCACGTGTCCGCATACTTTTAGTACTGTTGTGGTGCAATCCTTGCCACGTTGACGTGACATACTTGATGTCATGTATTTTTACTGTACAGTACTTGGTGAGGTTTCTGAGATTTGTGTTTGAGATGTGTTCGATATTTCCATTATATAATAGCCCAAAGTGATCTGGATGAAGAATAAGATCACCATCATTGATGACCCACGCTACCGCATGTTCAGCAGCCAGGGTGTGTGCACGCTGGAGATCCGGAAGCCCAGCCCATTCGACGGTGGTATGTACAGCTGCAAGGCCATCAATGACCTCGGGGAGGCCCAGGTGGACTGCAAAGTGGAGGTGAAAGGTCAGTCTGGGCTTCAGTGCAAGTTATGCAGTTTGATTATAATCATAGATAATCATGGGATTATTCATGGGATTAATCATGGGGTCATGGGGTTAGAACGACAATTTTGCTTAATTATATTAAGGACTGTTAGAAATGTCATCTAAGTCCATTGTAGCGTAGCGATTGTGTCTCACAGGAGCCAGTACTAAACAGTATCGTAGCTGTTATTCATTCATTCATTCATCTCATCTTTTTTTTCAGCTGGTTCTCGTTCCATTCGTATTCGTTTATAACTCACGAGTTACCATACAGTTCCTGCCAAAAGTATTGGTTCAGTTATACACCGAAGACATTTGGGTTTGAGATCAAAAGATGAGACGAGCTTTCGTTTCCTAATTTAACAGTAAATAACACGTAACGTTTGATTGCATATGCCTCGCGTTGGCCTTTCCATCACTTTGGTGGCGGTTAATCCTGGTTTCAGGACCGTTGTGGCTCATCTTCGTATTTCTTTGTGAATTCCGATTTTTGATTCTTACAGCTGACGAGTGGTTTGCATCTCGATGTACGGCCGCTATATTTCTGTTCTCGACGTCTTCCTCGAACGGTGGATTGTGAAACCTTCTCCCCTGCCCTGTCGTTTCTCCCAGCCAATTATATACCCGGTGATTTTCTCCCATAGACAGCTCTCTGACCTTCATATTGGTTTATCCTTTTTAACGACAAATGCAGTCTTCACAGGCGAAACCCAGGGCTCAAGCCGAGGGTCAGCTGTTTGTGCCGTGTTCTCAGCTGTTCAACACATCGAGATGTAAATATCGGGAAACGAAAGCTAAAAATTCTGATCTCTCGTCTCATATCCGTCTTTTAAAACCCAAATGTCTTCCACGTATAGCAAAAAAAAAAAAAAAACAACAACAAAAGGCCGGGCCTTTGCGGTTCCGTTCCGATACTTTCGGAGGGCCCGGTGGTTGATATGATGTCGCGATTCTCGGTACACGTTTACAGTTATTTTTGTCATCATGAGAAAATAACTGCTGCTTTTCACTTGCAGATCCCGTAGCTGGCCTGCTCGATCTCAATTTCTGAATCGGTTGCCCCGTTAACAACGGATTCAGGTGTTTTCGCTGTGACGTGAGATGAGATCCTTCCGCTTTTAATCAAGCTCGTTGGAAGCACTAAACGAGAAGCATGACCCCATTCCCGATTTCAGGAAACCCCCTCCGTCATTCCTTTCAGACCTATAGCACGCGAGTGGATTCGTTGATCGCAGCGCCATGCGTGCTCACGTCACTTAGTTTGCCTCTCAGCGGAATCTCTGTGTCTTAATCCTCCATGTTCAGTCTGTAATGACTAAGTCAGTGATGCAGCCTGACACACACATAACTCCCTCACGTAAAACACAGGGTTTAACCCCCTGTCTTCTCTTTTCTCCCCAGTCATCACTCAGGAATAGTGAATGTGTTGTTCTCATCTAAGGTAAGCTTTCATATGGTTTCGGGCATATGAAGCTTATTTACTTCATTCATCCGGCACCTCTCACTAATCCTGCTTTCACTGATTTGGGTTCGCTCGTGACCCTCGAGGCCTTCTGTTCCTCGGCAGTTGTGTCGGTCATGTCTCCGCCGCACTTGAGACTTGTTTTCCGTGTCGCTTCCTGCATGCTTTTCCACCGCAGAGCACTGCTGTGTTTTTGTGAGCGAACGTCCTCTGTCTGTCTCTAACGACTGGAGATCTGCGTCTCAGACGCCGGTGTGCTGCTGCTTGCATGATCCCCGTTTCGTAGTAACCGTCCACGTGTAACATATAACAGAGTGTGAGTAACGTCCTCCTCTCGGTCTGAGTCAGCCGCGGGCAGACTTGTTTCTTCCACCCGATTTTCTCCCCCTAGACACAGGACTCACGTACTCTATATTGCTCAATGTTTCTTTCGAGAGTAACAGATTTCTGACTCATTATCCATTTGGAGCAAGCGCACGTGACTATACTGCTGTAATATTACTTGTAGGAGATGTTACTGCACTCACAGACTTGTGTCGCGCCTGCTTCTGTATGTACTGACGTCTTTCTTTCTTTCTTCATGTGTCTCTCCAAGTGTTTTCTTTCTTCTTCTTCTTTTTTTTAATTTACTCCCTTGATACTGTATGTACGTAGAAGGTGCATTTTGAACACTGACCCCCCCCCACACACACCCACACACACACACACACACAGACACACACACTCACTCAATGTGTCTTTCTTTCTTTCTTTTTCCTCATACGCACGCTACGTGCTTTTTTCCCCCTGTATCTCCTTCAGGAGGCTTTACATTCGCTGAGCTGATGAAGCGTGGCGTTCCCTTGCATCTTATCGATAAGTACATGAACGACAGACACAAAGACGCTGGAGTCGGAGAAGAAGGGATCTGACCGATGAGGGATTCAACCAGTGCTTTCCCAGTAATCCCTGTTGCTTTGAGCGCTTTAGTGGCGTGTGTGACCCGTCTTTCGGTATGGCATGCGGTGTTCGGACATGGACTTATAGTACTTAAGAAAGGTTTGCTAATGGCTAGCTGTATGACAGGCTGCTTTCCCCTAAAATCCCTGTTCAAGCACAGATGCATGTCTTCAGCAGAATTGGAAAACGTATAAGATTCAGGCTAAAATGTTGGTGTATTCAATGTATTATTTTGTTTCACATTTAAAAAAAAAAAAAAAAAAAAAAACCCCAAACAAAAAAAAAGCTAGCCTAGGGCCTTCCAGGGAAATATTTCGCTGTTTTATTTGTGTTGTTATTTTTTTTTCCTCTGAACTCCCTTCAGCGTACTCGTTATAAAACGGCTAAACGCGTCTCTCTGACGTGCTAGCTGTTCGATCACTTATACTTTTGGAGTGTTTGTCTTTTCAGATTTGGTGAAGATGAAACTATCTATCTAGTGAAAGAAGTAGCAATACTTCATTTAGTATGCTTGAGTTGAATAAATGTCACCATAATAAAGCCGTGTGGCGTGGTTTTAACAGTATGATACTTTTTTTGTTGTTGGTTTTGTTTTTGTTTTTTGCACATGGCATGTTTTAAAGATGCTGAGACATCCAGCTCGGTCCGAACCGGTCATCCGGCCGCACAAACCCACGCGTGAACTAGTCGAACTGGTAGAGCATGGGTAAGTGGGTAAGTGGGTAAGCATGGGTAAGTTACCCAGGGTACTCCTGGGTAAGTGGACGGGGGTGAGTACACACGTGGGTCCGAAGTGGCCCGGATACGAACCGTATCCACCGATCGCTCAGACCTCATTCGGAGGCGGTCCATGGTGCGTATGACGAAATACCATCGTTGACGTGAACGCAAACGCGTCGATGCTCTAGCTGGAACAGAGGCCTTTGTAGTCATCGCGAGACGGCTCGGCAGAGACAAAAACAGCTGCTGATTTCGTCGTCTCGTTATTTTTGCTATGTTTCGTCATTAGCCCGCGCGATCGGGAACACGAGACGGCCCGCTCGGGTACACGAGACGGGGCGTCTCGACCTGCAGACGAAGGCTGGCGTAACACGTGTTTGCGACGTACGAAATCCGATCACAAGTGATCACTGGAGACGCGTTTAAACAGCCAGTTACGCGTTCCGGGCCATGCGCCTGGGCCAGGGCGTTAAATCTCTGCCTCGGATCGTTTACGCACTAATCAGTTCACGCAAACGCGCATTTCTACACATCAACACCCGTTTGGTGATGTTTGTGGGTTTTTTAAGCAACACAAGAAAAAAGACATTGGACTCTGTGTGTGTGTGTGTGTGTGTGTGTGTGTGTGTGTGTGTGTGTGTGTGTGTGTGCGCATATGTATGTACATATGGGGTTCAGGGTCTTGCCCAAGATGTGGAGTCATGTGGGCTGATGATTGAACTGTCAACCCAACCAATTAGTGGCCAACCCACTCTACCACCTGAGTCGCAGCTGTGACACAGATATATATGTGTGTGTGTGTGTGTGTGCGTGTGTGTGCGTGCGTACGTGTGTGTATACATATATATGTGTGTGTATGTAAGTATGTATGTACATATGTGTAAGTATGTGTGTGTGTGTATGAAAGTATGTATGTATATGTGTGTGTGTGTGTGCGCGCGTATGTATGTATGTGTGTGTGTATGTATGGATGTATATATATATATATATATTGTGTGTGTGTGTGTGTGTGTGTGTGTGTGTGTGTATGAAAGTATGTGTGTGTATATATGTATATATATATGTATATATATATATATATATATATATATATATATATATATATATATATATATATATATATATGTATGTGTGTGTGTGTGTGTGTGTGTGTGTGTGTGCGCGCGCGCGCGCGCGCCTGTAAGTACGTGTGTGTGTGTGTGTGTGTGTGTGTGTGTGAAAGTATGTGTTTAATTTTCCCGGCTGCTTCCACTTCCGCTCCGTGGTTTCCTGCTCGCTCCGCTTTTCTCGCTCCGGAGCAGCAGCTCGTCACTCGGACTTCTGGTTCCGCTCCTGAACATGACTCTCTACACGTAGCTGCCGCGGCAGAAGCCTCGCTTTACTCGACGCTCGGGCGGAGACAGAAGGGCAGAGACGGTGTTCCGGTGCCTGGGTGTCGGTGTGTGAGTCGGCGATGCCCCGCTGCGGCTGGCCGGAGCCGCTGTCCCCGGCGCAGCTCAAGCGCCTGGAGGAGCACAAGTACAGCGCCGCGGGTCGCTCCTTACTGGAGCCGCCGTGTCAGATCTACTGGAACTGGCTAGTGCAGCAGATCCCGACCTGGCTCGCGCCGAACACGCTGACCATCACGGGACTCATCATCAACGTCTTCACGACCATCATCCTGGTGTGTTACTGCCCCACTGCCACAGAGGAGGTGAGTCCGGCCAGGAACTTCAGGCCAGTCAGAGCCTCTGCTGTCGTGTCCTTCTCTCTCTCTCTCTCTCTCTCTCTCTCTCTCGCTCAGTAACATCAGGGGGTCTGGACACTTCAGTAAAGCGCATGTTCCTTCACGAGTTCTCCAGAGAATCCCTTCTCAAAGTGTGTAATAACTACCCAGACCTGACCCGATACCATGATCTAGACCTCCATACCACCGATATCATCACACTACAGTATCACGGTACCACAATAACCGAAAACCGTTACAACAGCGTATGTGTGTGTGTGTGCGCGTGTGTGTGTGTGATAAACAAAACCAAACAATGTTTATTACACGTGTTTATTGTTTGTAGTTTTTTTCGATTGCGATTGTGAGACGAGGTGGGCACGATACAACGCAGATGCGTAGCGTTCGCCTCGCGGTTATATCCGACATCGAGTTCCATCCGCGTTTTTTTTTTTCTCGCGTCGAGCTCCGTGTCTCCAGGAGGGATCCACTGCGAGAAGCTCGCTCGAGTCTTACGCTGCTGACTTGGGTCCGGGTATACGGAGAGAGAGAGAGAGAGAGAGAGAGAGAGTGTGTGTGTGTAAGAAAGAGTATTCTGCGCTGTAGGAAATGTATAAAATCTGTGTGATTCATGTGAACGTCACTGATTACTGGTTAAACGACATTCCATTGTGCGAGTCCGTAAGTCATAGTGTAAGTCTCTGCCTCTTGACCTTTGACCTGTCCTGAACGCAGCGAAGAGGCATTATGACCCTTAACCCGTCATCCACACACACAAAGAAAAAAAAGTCCAGATTCCACTCTTGCAGATTTATTGCTACAGAGATCAGCAGCTTTCCTATCACAAGTTCACGCACCTGTTCGGGAGTATCGGGAGATAAAGGCCAACCTTTGTCCTCGTTGGCCGAAAGATCTGCGGCGTTTACTGTGACGTTCGTAACAAAGGACTGGGATCAACTCTTGTTCGTCTAACAATAGCACATCTATTAGTCTTTCGGCTGTTACTGAACAGCGTGCAGGATTTAAGGAATGTACCGGAGTGTGCTGAATCAGCCCTGGACATTATTATTTGATTTCAAGCACAAATGAAACGCATGCTAATGTAACTTCTGTTCATGTTGAGCGAACAGAACCACCGTCCGAGTTGTTGTTGTTGTTGTTGTTGTTGTTGTTATTTGAATACAGTCATGTAAGAAAACGCAGGGGTTTGGTATAACCGGAAATGTATATAAATATGAAGTGTGTTACAAGAACACTTACAGGACCAGAAAAACCGGTTACAGATGGGTGTAAACAGCGAGAGGAAGTGAGACTGCGATGCGACGCGGTGACGCCACTCGCATCACGTGCAAAGCCTGGCTTTAGTCCAGTTATGTAGCGTGGCGAAGAGTTGAACAGTAGTGGATAGTCGCAGCTCCGGGGTCGTTGTGCGATATAACGCCATAACTCCACCCTAACCCTGACCGGGATGACACGATCGCTGAAACTGAGCGACACTTCCTGAAATTTTATCCTCGGTTCACGGAGTCGTTGTCGACACAAGACGGCTCTGGACCGTTGCGCAAGTCAGAGCGGTTTTAGTGCTCGTTGTGAAACTGCAGAGTAAGTAAGACAGCGTCCCGGATTACCAGTAAAAGCCTGACCCTGATCAAATGACCTGGAACTGCACCAGTACCACATGTACTGTAGTTTGTCCACATGAAACCGCCGATATATATTTAATTCAACATGTGGGTGCGTTCTTTCAGTTCGTGTTCGCTGACGAGCGTCAAAAGACGTGCGGTGCTGTGTAGTAATATATTAATAACTTATACCGGAGGACTGGGCAACCCTTAACTTCATTAGCAAGTCCAATGGGCAGCGGGCTTTAATGACATGTTTCGGACGCCTGGTTTACATACCTCGTTACATACCTCGTTACATACCTCGTTACATGACGACGTATGCGCAGTAAATCTGGAATGAGCGTTAGGGTCAAACGTCCACAGACTTCAAAAAGAATAAAAAGAAAATGTATTCCAGGTAGTTCGCCTCACACCTCCAGGGTTGCGGGTTCGATTCCCGCCACGGCCCTGTGTGTTTCCTCCGGGTACTCCGGTTTCCTCCCCCGGTCCAAACACGTGCATGGTAGGCTGATCGGCGTGTCCAAAGTGTCCGTAGTGTATGAATGGGTGTGTGAGTGTGTATGTGATTGTGCCCTGCGATGGATTGGCACCCTGTCCAGGGTGTACCCCGCCTCGTGTCCCATGCTCCCTGGGATAGACTCCAGGTTCCCCGTGACCCTGAAGAGGATAAGCGCTATAGAAGATGGATAATTTCTGAACTTCTGAAGAACACGTCCCCTCAACTGCGAACTCGTAAACCCAGGTCGGTCCGCTCAATCCAGAGTTCAGCAAGTGACATCAAAGCAACATGGCTGCTTATATATATATATATATTCTGTATATATTCTGTATATACAAGCACTAGCTTTAGCTCGGT
Source organism: Ictalurus punctatus (assembly GCF_001660625.3). Taxonomy (NCBI): domain Eukaryota; kingdom Metazoa; phylum Chordata; class Actinopteri; order Siluriformes; family Ictaluridae; genus Ictalurus; species Ictalurus punctatus. The sequence continues at coordinate 1,606,679 of NC_030429.2, forward strand.
CAGCCATGGTCTCTGATTCGAGGAGGAAAAGATCCATCACTCAGAACTCTGCACAACAGTATACACCCATTTACGCTGGTCTCTCTTTCTCTAGGCTCCTTCGTGGGCGTTTCTTCTCAGCGCTTTAGGTCTCTTTATCTACCAGTCACTCGACGCTATCGATGGGAAACAAGCGCGGCGGACCAACAGCAGCTCGGCTCTGGGAGAACTCTTTGACCACGGCTGCGACGCGGTCTCTACAGGTATCGCTCTTTTCATCGTCGTAAATGTCGTCAGTCCTGTGCCGAAGATTTACACACTCGCAGTTGCATGCACGTGTCGATTTTCCGACCCCTGACCTCCGTCTCATTGACCTCTCTGCAGTATTCGTCGCCGTGGGAACGTGTATATGCGCTGGCATCGGGAGTTACCCTAACTGGATGTTTTTCTGCGGCTTCGTGGGCATGTTCATGTTCTTCTGCGCGCACTGGCAGACCTACGTGTCCGGGACTCTACGCTTTGGCATGTGAGTAACACACGACGTGACGAGTGAAAGTGCGTTCGATCCCGCGAGAGCATAATAGTTATATGATATAATAACGTCTTTTTGGTGCTGTATTTACGATAGAATTTGTCTCTTTGCACAGTGTCGACGTGACTGAAGTCCAGATCGCCATTATAATCATGTACCTGATGTCCGCCTTCGGAGGAGTAAGCCTTTGGGAGACTACGGTATTCAATTCAATTCAATTTTATTGCTACTACACGCCACAACGAGAACTATAGTCCTGTTAGTACTCTCACACACTCTCAAACACTCTCACACACTCTCAAACAAGCAATCTAGGCATTATGAAAGAATGTGACTGTACCAGATTACATCTTGAGGACGTTTTGGTCTCACCTCGGAAATCATATGCCATTGCACAATCAGTTAAATGAACCTGTCCTCCCTCTCTCTCTCTCTCTCTCTCTCTCTCTCACCTCCTACGGAGAATTGACAAAACACACAAAGATAAATAAGTGGCGAAATCGTCCGCAGTTGTGATTTCACCCAGCTTTCAAGACCTGAAACGAGAGAAGGTGGTGTTGTATGACGGGGTAATTAAATTGGCCGTCCAATGAAGTGTGTGATTGATTCATTTATTCATTCGTTTATATATTGTACTAGCTGCCGGCGCTTGGGATTAAATTGCAAGTGTTCCCGATCCTGGGCATCATCGGCGGATTTCTGCTGTCGACCTACAACTACTTCTTGGTCATCCTGAGCGGCGGCGTGGGCAAAAACGGCTCCACCGTGGCAGTAAGTGGTGCTGCGTTCAGTCAGCGGTCTTGTCAGTGGGACGTGTAAAAGCATGCGGATCTTAGCGATACAAACCGTCCTCGTTCTGACGCGCAAATCCGATTCCCGTTTATTACCGTTTTGTTGTCAAGTATTTAAACGAAGTATGCGCGCCAAGGAATAAATTAAACACTCTTAGTTACATGTATGTCGATTAAAGCTACAGTAATATATTCCCAAAGGTGAAATGTCAATAGAGCACAAGCTTATTTGGAGTATCGTATTTTTTATTTTATTTTCTTTAGCGGTCTACGTGTACACGGCGAGGGCAAGCGAGTACTCAGATGCTGTGGGGTTTTTTTTTTTGTTATTTAATATACAACATGTTTAAAAACATTGCTAGGGGGGAGGGGGGGGAAAGGATTATTCACCCTTTACAGCATCAAGGTTCAACTGTGGCTCGTTCTTCCCAGCAGATCGTCTTCAGATCCCCACGGTTACGAGGTTCCCTCTGATTTTGAAATCCTCCGTACGGATCCAAGTCAGGAGACGACGAAAAGATTCTCGTCCCCACTTATTATTCAGTCGTATAATACTCACCGAGGTTTTACGAACGCAGACGGACACGATTCCCTTCCTGTCTGTTCATAAAATCATCCTTTCATACGTTTACAGCAGATTTATTGTAAAAATAAATAAATAAATAAATAAATAAAAACCTCTTTCCTAATCCATTAATAGAAACAGCATGAGGCGGGGCGAGGGCGGGAACATTACGACGCCGCTTCACTTGACTTGCGTAATGCGACCTATCTCGTTTCTGCGTCTATAGCAGAGTTGAACCAGAGGGGGTGCTATTGAGGTGGAACGGTAAAATGGTTCAACGTTCAGTTTTCACAAAAAAAATTGACCGTATTTATTCGTACAACGCGGATTTTAACTAAGAAGAAAGAAAAAAAAAGCCTCTTTGACAGTCCATTGACAATAATGCTGAATTTTTTAAAAGTCTCAACCTCCACAGGACACGAGCGTGCTGTCTCCTGGCCTGCACATCGGCCTCATCCTCACCCTGGCCTTCATCATCTTTAAGAAGTCCTCCAGCCAGCTGTTTGAGCATCATCCCTGTCTCTACATCCTCACCTTCGGCACGGTCATCGCCAAGATTTCCAACAAACTGGTGGTGAGCTCCTCTGATGGTTCCTTTCATAGTTCATCTGAGGATACCCGTCCGTTTGTTAAGCACTTTAATCTGGTCGGGCTTGCAGAGGATTCAGCAGTATATTTAAATTTTTAAACCCTTTTCTATCTTCATGCATCACTTCCTAAAGGCAGTGTATGGTTGTTGTGGGTTTTTTTTTCTTCAGGTTGCTCACATGACCAGGAGCGAGCTTCATCTGAGTGACACAGCCTTCATCGGGCCCAGCCTCCTCTTCCTCAATCAGTACTTCAACAGCTTTATTAATGAATATATTGTCCTGTGGATTGCTTTGGTGAGGAAACCTGACGTGCATGACGTGTCAAAGTCAATCTAATCTGTAATGAAAAAAAGAGAGATTGAGAGAGAGGGTCTGAATACTTTCTGAGCCATGTGTACATGCATGTTTGATTAAAAAGAGTAACAGTATTTCACTCCTAATTTGACATCTGTTGTGTTTTATCGGTAAACAGACGCTGTCTGCGGTGGACCTGACACGTTACTGCACAGGTGTATGTCTGCAGATCGCTTCCCACCTGCGCATCCGGGTGTTCAGCATCGCCCCACAAGGCCACACCCACAAAGACTGACAATTTGCCCGGCGGGAGGAGGAGGAGGAGGCGGGGCTACGCAAAGATGCCACGCCCCTTCTCAGACCAGAGCAGGAGAACGAAACCCACAGCAGCCTTGACAGTGTGGAGACCACAAATTAACTAAGTCACCTGAACTGAAACAGTTACACTCGGCCAGTTTTGTGTTCGCTAAAACCACTGGATAAGAATCGTACGTGATACAGAAAACACACACCGGGTGCTGCCTTCCACCTGCCGCAAACAGAGCATCACCGAATTCGAATAACTCGCCAAATGCGTTCCGGTCGTTCGGCTCGCGGATACGAGAACTTCCGAATCAACTTGGTTTGTGTGTTTGTTTTTTTTCTTCATACTTTAACGACGTGCCAATGTAAACTCAGCGTTGTACACCATTTGCAGTGTTTCCATTCTGTAACCCGCGCTCTCGTATTCTCTCCGGTGGACAACCTCTTCTTACGTGTTTTCTATCCAAACAGAGAAATCACTAAGAAAACGCTAGCATTTCCATCAATTTCCCAAACAAATTTGTCGTTTAATTCGTATCCCCCTTACGCTAAAACAAATTCTTTAAAAAAAAAAAAAAGAAAGAAAGAAAAGAAAATTTGAAATTGTCATGTGATTGTTCAGTGATTTATAGCGTCCGTATTTATTGTATTAATTTGACTGGATTGGGTGTGAAATGAAGTCAGGTCTTGGATGAAAGAGACGTAATTGTCAGGGACTATTTTGGGTATACTGGGACCAGGATCGTGTCTGTGCTAAAAACAGGACCTACATCTCGGACGTCTGGCAGTTTGATAGACGCGGAAGATAAGACTGCCCTGTTTGATGACGCATTCCCACAACACTGCCTGCTTTGAAGATCTCCTCCCAAAGGGCTAATCGTACAAATAAATTTTAAGTGATTTTGTGTAATAAACTTTCGCCGTCTTGTCTTATTTCCAGTCTCGATGTGCGGGTGTAACGCCGCCAACTTTTGTAAACATCTACAGCTAACCTGGTGTGAGAACTCATTGTGTTATGAGTCAAGGTCGTTTTACTTTATTATCTTTACTTCCAGTTAAGTTTACACACACACACTAACTTGAATATATACTATTTGTCATTGTCTTTAAAAAAAAAATTGGTTTTACTTCAATTGAAACTCTGAATTAAGAAGTGAAGCAGTTATGATCTTAGCCTCGTGAAGCTGGGATCATCACGAAGATCCCTCATGAAGACGGTCGAGATGATTCGAAGCTCGGCGTGTTATCTCACGCGGTGTTAACGTCTTCAGTAGCTGCGTTTACATGGACAACAATAATCCCCTCTTAATCCGATTAAGACCATACTCTAATTAAGAAACTACCATGTAAACAGCAATTTTTACTTACCTTAATCTAATTAAGGTCATAATCGAAGTAAGCAATAATCTAATTAAGCCGGGTGGAGTACTCCTGTTTTAGTCGCATCATGGACGTGTATTACAGACATGTAAACACCTTAATCACACTATGATCGTCGTGTGAGTTTTCACCGCATTTTGCGACAGGACACGATCACACACGGCAGCGCAACTGTTTTACGGCGAGCAAGAGAGTTCGGTTGTGTCCCAAATCGCATACTTTCCTACTATAGGCCTGTAGTGGGGAAAAATACATGTATCTCGGATACTATATAGACGGTAACTACGCGATTTGGGACACACCCATTGGCTTCAAGCAGTTGTCTGTTTGCACGTACAGCATGACGAATAATTAACTGCACTTAAAGCGTTCGTAAAAAAAATTAAATAAAAACACCCAAAACTGTATAATAATTAGATTAACAGCACACGTCATTACGTCACCGCGCCACGCCGTCCGACTCCCTCCAGAATTTCACGTGTCGACATACAGTTCGTCTTCGTTATGGTACCGTATGTTCTATAACATGCAAAACGGGAACATGACAGGAGTATTCTAAAAGCGACTCATGTAAACACCTTAATCACATTATTACTGTAATACTCTTACTCAGAGTAACGTCAATCATTAGATTAATGCAGGTGTCCAAACTTATACACACTCCGAGTCCCCCGAGAGGTAAGCGTCACTGCACGTCAATGCGCAACTTTCCCGATGGGCGTGGTCTCTTCCAGGATGACCCCGCCCCCTCCGCCAGAGGACTCACTGAATGGTTTAACGAGTGTGACGTCGACGTGAAACCCTTCCCAGTCACAGATCCTAACCCATTCGAGAAACCTCCAACACTACAGGAACAAGAGCGAACGGATGGTGTCCAGTCCAGATCCTCAGATAAACATCATCTAACTGAATAAACGCGCACGTTTCTCGTGAAAATGCCCCGTGTGACCCGATTCCCAGCCGTCCCAATTAACAAGAATCACCTCTCGTACTCTCGAGGTCATTGTGAACCTCGGAACAGTTGAAATAAATAACATACAGATCCCATCCGAAACCAAGGAGAAGAGTCTGAGGCCCCCGTGAGAACATGACTCACGCCGTGCAGGGCAGCAGCGGACCACGGCGGGGTCGTGTCCTCATGATGGACGGAGAGCCGCTCGAATACGTTACATGTCATCACTGAATACAAGGAAATTTAATTTAAAAAATAACACACACACACACACACACACTTGGTGTTTTCATACATTCTGTACTTAAATACACTTGTGAACACTTTTTTGTAGTTCAGAGGGGGAAAATAAATAAATAATAAATGGAACGCCAAACGTGGCTCACGGCTTCCTGACCATACCGGAAATGAGCCCTCTGCCTGAAGTGATTAAACACTGTCCGGAACATACCAAATCAAAGTCACACACACACACACACACACACACACACACACACAAACAAAGCATTCAAATAATAATAATAATAATAATAATAATAATAATAATAATAATAATAATAATAATAATAATAGTAGACCTGAACTTTTCCCCAATAGCACCCCTTTGCTTATTTGAATATACATTTCATGCACGAATTGAAGAAGCGTTGATGTAATTTACATTTTATTTCTGAACACAAGGAAATTTAACACACCCAAAAAAAAAACCATTTAAAATGAAACAAATGGAGGAAAAATAAACCCTCGTGTTGCCTGCAGTCCATTTTACACTTTTCCAACCGTTTTAACTCATTTAAATTTTTCTAAAAATTATAATTAAAAAAAAACCCCAAAGTATTTACATCTGCATGGCTTGCACGAGGACTCGGAGTGAACGGTGGACGAGTTTGAAATCATTTCCCACACACTCCGAAGCTGGAGAGATTTCCTCGCCGACCGTCTTCACTGCGGAAAAGTTCACATTACAAGTTTAAAATCATACTTGGGGGGTGAATCAGAAAGAAAGACATTTTATTTTTCTTAGGAAAAGAGAGAGAGAGAGAGAGAGAGAGAAAAAAAAAAAAAAAAAGAGTGACGATGCATCGATGATTAGTTGTGATGATCCCTCACGTTTCACTTCTCGGTAGAAGAAGGCACTGGTATGCAGGATGACGAGACGGCTTCGGTTAAAAATAACAATAATAATAAATGCAGTGTGACAATAAAGATGTCGACAGTCTTCCGCTGAGTTTAGGACAGCAATCGCACAAAACGGAGTGTCTGAGGTGATCTCCACTCACACACACACACACACACACACACACACACACACACACCATCACATGGAGGAAGCATGCAACCGTCCTACTCAGTCATTCAGTTTCTCATCATAAACTTTGGTAAGAGATTTCTTCCTCCTCCTCCTCCAGCAGGAAAAGAAAGAGAGAGTCTGCACGGGGTTAGTCCACATCCCTACACGAGGAGTGTGTCAGCCTCTCCGGCCATGTTCTCTCGCCCTCGGCGTCACACACGTTCGGCCTGCTTGCTGACCCTGCGCCTGGGGAAGAGCCACCGCTTCAGCACGATCAGCTACAGAGAGGAGAAGAAAAATGATGCATCTGATTGCGTTAATTATCTTTAGTGTGGTTCAGTGAAAACGCAGTCGGATACAGTCAGGACCATAACTACATGGACATTGGAAAAAAAAATTTAATTTAACGTATATGGAATCACCAAACTGTTTGTTTCTTCTTTTATATTGCTTTTGCGTGTTTTTTACTGCAGCTTCTCCTCTTCAGGAGGTGAGATGCTGCTCGGTCGGGTTTGTGAAGCTCTGGTGATTGACTGGTCCAGTCTAGAACCTTCCACTTTCCCCCCTGATGAAGTCCTGTGTTGAGGTGGAAGTGTGATTTGGATCGTTGTCTTGCTGCATGATGAAGTTCCTCCTGATTAATTCGGACGCGTTTCTCTGTAAACTGTCGACAAAATGTTCCTGTAAGCTTCTGAATTCATTCTGCTGCTCCATCACGAGTTCATCACCAATAAAGACTAGTGAGAATGTTCCAGAAGCAGCCGTGACACTACCTCCACCATGTTTCACAGATCAGCTTGTACGTTCAGATCATTTCCTTCTCCACACTTTGGCCGTTCCGTCACTTTGGTAGCGGATAAACTCGGTTCTGTATTTCTTTGTGAATTCCAGTCTGGTTTTCGGATTCTGACTGCTGATGAGAGGCTTGCATCTTGTTGTTTGGCCTCGATATTTCTGCTCTCGACGTCTTCTTCGAACGGTGGATTGTGAAACCTTCACCCCTGCCCTGTGGAGCTTGTTGGTGAGGTCACGGACTGATGTTCTGGGGGCTTTTCTTCACAGCTCTCACAATGGTTCTGTCATCAGCTGCAAAAAACCCAAATTAACCGGCCTTGCCACTCCGATGGTTTCGGACGGGACTGTAGACTATGCAAGTTAACGTTCAAGAGAATTCTCTGAAATGGAAACGCTCTGTTGTGAGGTTCCTTAAAGAACATTTAAAAGGTTCCCGTTAAAACCCTTAAGACTTTTACACCCCCCAGCCCCCCCTCTATCCCCCCCGCGCCACCAGCCCCCACCTAAAGCTGCTACTGAATACTCTCGGACATGTTGCGTGCCCTTGCGGTCATCCGTCACCTTCATCTGTGTAGTAGGACTGAGTGCCTCGGTTCCTGTAAGCAGACCACTTGTGTATTTAACCTTTCCCCCGACCCAGAAGGGAGAAACACAACCCCTGATGCCCGATATCAAATCACAGCATGCTCTAATGCGCCTGGCACACGTCACTTCTTAAAAGTGCATCAGTAACCAGGAGCGGTGGGGTATATTTTTAGACTGGCTCTACATTGGGAAATGTAGACCACGTTTAAAGATTATTTATTTATTTATTTGACATGAAACAACACTGACCTGTTCCGCAAAGAAGGAGAGGACTGTGAAAACGACCAGCGTGACCAGTACGCAGTGAGTCCAGAACTTCAACTTGTTCCGATATATTCGCCTGGAAAACACGAACACGGTGACATCGTCACAAAACCGTGGAGATACGCGTCGCGCTGTCTAACTAGTGTTCATACGCGCACAAAAACTGAACGGCAGCGTACACGTGAAAAGAATCCCGATCATCCCCGTTATGGTGTCTGGAAGTCACAAGACGACACGGACGAGGGTGAGGTCATGCAGAGCCCCAGTCAGGGACGACAGTAAAACGAGCTGACATCATCGGCACACGGAAAGCCACCAGCGACTCATCACTGTCCTGTCCCCCGGGGGTGGGGGGTGAGGGGGGGGGGTTACACGCTGGAAACTATGACCCTCAAACATCACCATTCATACGTGAAAATCCAGAAAGCTCTCCGTTACAGTCAAACCGCCTCAGGAGCAGGTGATCTTGGGATCTGCTTGGCATCGTTTATGGACGCTAAACAAAGGCCCGACCCCTGAGACTCGTGTTACACACACACGGACGCATAAAGTGTCATCCTAAAACTAATCCCTTCAGTTTAACGACAGCAAAATGAAGCCGTCGAAGGAAAATAACGCCGAGTCTACATCTCTCAACAAAGAGAGTCGAAACCGTGGCAGAGCAACACCTCGTTAAAGTGTGCCCACGCGAATCTAAAAATACAACGCGCACGCACAGCTCGTTCCCAGAATCCCCCGGCGCGTTGAAAGCCATCAGTCTGATGTCCCGGCGCGACGACAGGAACGACAATCCCGAACATCGGCGTGACAAACGGAGACGCTACAAATCACTGGAGCGCGCTTAAACTAGACGAGTTCTAGATCTTTCTGCACTTCCACTTTAGCACGTGCTTTCGCTTCAAATGATCCGGAACACGCAAAAACGGGAAACTCTAGCCAAAGCATACACGGATCAAGAAACGAACACAAAACAAATACAGAACAATACGACGAGATGATATCGGGATGGCATCACCGCTCGCTGTTATGAGATTCTGATATCTTTTCTATATTTTATTTCTCTCTCCAAAAGATATTTAGCTTCATTTATTTAACCTTCATTTATCCTGGATCCGCGATCCTGTCCTCTCAGCTCGCCACGCTGCGTGTACGCGTTACTACACCCGTACCGGGTGACGTTTTTATTACGAACGTCAGACATACTGTAGTTTTCCTGTGTCTATTATTCCCTGCTGGTCATGATTGTTATATTATGTGCCGGGCTTATATTAAGGCGTGCTACGTTCTCGTAGCGTCTCGTCTCATTGGTTAAACGCTCGTGCTGCGGCTCTCACCACTCCTGCAGCTCGGCCATGTGGAGGAAGCGGTTGCGGTACTCGCGTGGCAACTCGAACTGCGACGGCAGCGGGAACATGGACTCGTAGAAATCCTTCAGCACGGCTTTCACTGTGCCGGCGTCCTTATGGCTGTGGTCGATGTTGTCGTTCAAGCAGATGAACTTCCTACAGAGGAGAAGGAGGGGGCATGTATGGGGTAACGAATACGGCGCCTGTTAACGAATGTGATGTACACGCTGTAGAATGAGAAGCGCTGGATACACCCACCTCGGGTTTTTCCTGATGTCATCCAGCTGGCCTACCACGTGGGACACGTTGGTTCGTACCATTTTAAAAGCAATCTCCTCCTCTCCCATGATCTCGAACCTAGGCGAAGGACAAACGGAGCGTCACAGAACAGCGATCGGTTATTTCTCCGTTATCATAAGGGATGCGACGTCGTGTCCCTACTTGTATTTGTTCTGGTCCTTGAAGGCTTTCTGAATCTTCTCTGCGATGGGCTTGCAGTGAATCACCAGACCTTTAGTAACTGGAGGCTGCACACACACAGGAAATCGAGAAACACACACGCGTAATAATGAATTTTATTAGGATACGGGAGTGGCCGATAAAGAGGACGGTCGATGAGAAGAAGATGGTTCTCTCACCATGCCGGGGTCGTAGTAGGCCTCCTGGGTGGGGTTAACCGTGTGGAGCTCGGTCTGATTAGCGGGCAGAGTCTTTGAGCAGTTTATCAGCATCTGCTCCAAACCAGTAAGGTCCTGTTCCAAATCACACACACACACACGTACACGTTTTTTTCATTTTGTTTGGCTTGTTTTTATTATATTCATACTGTATACTGCATTATATTTATTATGGGATGTCGGCGTGCCAGGGCTTATCCACGGTCCTGTCCCGAGATCGATACGTGAACATGACGGATAAGATCTCTCTCCTAGTACCGTGTAACCCCGGCTTAATCCGTCAATCACGCGTGATCTTGTGGAAGGAACGATCGCGGAGCGCGTCAGTCACTCCCGTATGTTTTCGTTCCAGCGCGGTACCTGTAGGCTGAGCGGGAGCTCGTGGATGCGAGTCGCAAGCGTGCGGATTTCCCGGTCAGACAGCACCCCCGAGTGGTCGGTGTCGATCTCGTCGAAGACCTGCGACACGTCGAGCTGCTGCAGAGCGCTCATCAGAAAATAGAAATAAGAGAAGGCGAACTGCATGTCCTCGGAGTGGCGCACGCGGTGGAAGGAAGTCTTGTCGAACTCTTCAGGGAAGCTACGAGACGGAGAAAGAGAGCGGGGAGGGAAATCACAACGATAAATTAAAATCGCAAAAAGAACACCATGTGACCAGACAAGTTTATATGAACGGTGTCTCGATCCACAGCACCACTGATCTCTGGAGCTGGACTTGGAGCGGGACGTGATTCTTACGTGTCCTGCAGCTCCTGCATTATGAGGCGGTCGATCATGTGCGGCATGTGCGCGGGCACTTTGCGAGACGTGAAGCCAAATTTGCCGTTCAGGAGCTTGTTAACGTGGCGAAGAGAATCGGCAAAGGTGTCCTGCAATCTCCGTCCTGTTGCCGTGCCGTCGGTCTTGTACTGCAGCTCTCGCTCCAGCCGCTCCCCTTCCTGTGAAGTCCAGACAGCAGGACACGGCACAAGTTGACCTTTTGTGAACTTTACTTTAATACTGCTCCACCACACGTGCTATAAAAATCAGTGTATATGAGGAAAAACTGACGCGTTTACTCCTTCGCCGTTCTATTTACAGTGGAGCGATCCATTTAAAACAGGTTTGTAATGAAGTTAAAAACCTTACGACAGTAAGCCCTCTTTAATCGAAGCCAAACGATTACTCGCCTCGAGAAGGTCCTCGAAATATTTGCTCTTTTCCCACGGCAGGAAGCTCCGTTCGATCCCCGGGTACTGTCGGAGCTTACGGCCCACACGCTGTACGACGTCGTCTTCCCCGTCTCCGTGGTGAAGCTGCTGCCCGGCGTGGTTCCCTACCAGTGAACCGAGCAGTCTGGAGGGAGGGAGTTTCTCCGTGCCCGTGGCTCGAGACTGCTCTTGGAGAGGCGCGCTGTCGATCTTAACCGGGACGGGAGAACCTCCTGTTTCTCTTTTATTCCCTGCTGCTTCCTGATTCTTAAACGCTCCGTTGTTTCCCTGTAGCTCAGAAAGCTTTCTCTGGAAAGCCTTCAGTAATTTGGCTTTGGTCAAATTGTAGCCTCTCTCAGTGATGTCCCCTAGTCGAATCTTCTCATCCAGCATCTGCAGCTCGTGCCTCACTTCCTCAGGCAGAAGAGATGTGTTCATCACAGGCACCTCTACGACCGCGTCGAACCCTACGGGGGGCTCTTTTTGCACTCGGGGCCCTTGCTTCTCGACCGGGATGTCCGAGAACACAAACTCCGGTTCCAGGTTTGCCCTGGTGGGCTCAGGGTCGTTATTTTGGACCTCCGTTTTATTGGAAACCGTTTCTGACGTGTTCGGTTTAGGAAGCTTGCGAGTGTCCACTGCGAGAGTAAAGCTCATGGTGAAGTCCTGATCGCCCTGGAAGGTGAGGTTGTAGTGGATTTGGGTGGCGTTGTAGCCCTCCAGCAGGAGCAGGTGCACCGTTTTCCACTTGTTGGCGACGGACGTGTGGCGCACCACGGGGTTGTCGCTGACCAGTGCCTCTGAAACCCGATTGGCCAGAGACGAAAAGCTGAAGTACGGACGTAGCTCGCCTTGAGGCAAGGTGTAGAGCGTCTGGTTCCTCTGCAGAACGACGCGATGCAGCTTACTGAAGTGGTCTGTCACACAAACACACACACACACACGCACACACGCACACGCACACAAATGAGATTCTGGTTCGTTTAGCAATAAAACGTCTCGCTCTCTCGCGCACTCTGACCTGGTCCGCAGTCTCCCACGTCAAACCCGCAGGCCAGCACGTTGCACGCCTGGTCACAGAACTTATCGGCCAACCAAGAGTTGGCACAGCCGTGGTTGCAGAAAGACACCCCGCCCAGGCCTCCTAAACCACCAGCAAACTGCCATGGCTGTCCAGCTCCTCCCACCACTCCCCCAACAGCCCCGCCCCCAAAACGACTGCTGCCTGCTCCACCTGAAAAATAACTCTTGTTAGGTTTGGTTCAACAAAGCTTCTCGAAAAAGACCAAGAACCCGAGAGGAGAGAGGTTATAAAACAAGAGGGCGCGCTCACCTAGACAATCTCCACCGTCCCAGTCACAGGCAGAATTATTGCACGCCTTGTCGCAATAGCCATCTTTGATCCAGGAGCCTGGGCAGCCCTCAGCACAATTAGGAACAGGCCAGGTCAGGTATACCTGTGGAGATCATTTCACCTCCATCAAGCTTCCCCGTATACATTCGGAGTTTATACAAACAGTCGTTTCGGCAAACGCGCTGACCTTCTGGCCCTTCGAGTGGCTGTAGAAATCATCAGGCCACACGTCCTTGCCAAAGAGCACGTCATCGTTGAGGTAGATAAACTTCTGCGAGAGGCCTGGAATTCGATGGATGTGTGTTTCGATGGCTGGAGAGCTAAACGTTGGCAGATGGGACTGGTTCTGGAAGATCTCCTGGGAGGAAACACACACACACACAAATCTCCATCATCATCATCATCATCATCATCATCATGCTAATGTCTGGAAGAAAGTTCATTGTTAACAAGTATACACCGTTCACAAACCTCATGGGTAACCACAGTAACGCGGGGGTTGTCCAGGTTTAGCCAGGAGGGGATCTGCCCATTGGTCACAATAAAGATATGTCGCACCCAAGGGGCGTGTCTCTCCACCGAGCGCAGCGAATAGCGCAGCTCCTCGTTGTCCTCGAAGCGGCTGGCAGACACGTCCTCGTCCCGCTTCGACTGGAGACACGGAGCACAAACGTCGTCGCTGGTGCCACACTAAGACCACTATCTAATCATTACAGCGCGCCATCATTCTAACCCCCCTACACTTTGAGACGTTACCTGTGAGACGGCACTGAGGTCCCAGAACAGGTACGCGGGACTGACGGTGAGCTCTTTACCGTCCACGGTCAGGTTCTTCTTGGCCTGTTGTTGGAGATCTGCGAAGTCCTGGGCTGTGTTCAGGTGCAGGAGAGCGATGCTGGCTTCGGAGTACAGCTGAAGCTGGAGGACAATACACCACGTCACTATCTGGACATCAACGAGACGTATTAACAGACGAGACCAAACCACGGTTTGACGTCCCCCCCCCCCCAAACGTTGTAGGTGGGGGACTGAATTCATCTCAGCCCGTGCTCTATGCTCTACAGGAAGGAGAAATTCAAGACAAACGTATCGGAGTTGTCGCTTTCCCCACAATGCACTGCGGACTGAACAGTGCCTTTACTGACAATCACGGTACTGACTTCGCGGGGGTTTTTTTTTTGCATGGTCTATACGTAAAACATGCACTAACCAAACCACTGAACCAAACGTGCAGTCCAAAACCAATCTGAACATCTTTCTACCAGCCTTATTCCTGCTTTTCTCCACCCCCCTCCCCCGCCCCCTCTTCAGGAATAGTTCAGGTGGATTAGTGGGCTCGTCTAAGCGCCGGCACCAAATCGAGCTCCACTAATGATGAGCGCATTCGTGGGATCAGAGTGCTTTTATCACCTCTTATAATGTTATTACACACACGCCGCTGCTGGTGTCATTCTCCTGCACATGCCTTATTAAATCCCTCATAGACCGAGTGGACCGCACGAGGCCTCCGATCTATCAATAGCTTTTACACGGTAACGCTGTTTCCAGGAACTTTTACCCTGTCAAACAATGCACCGATCACGTGTGTTCGTGTGTGCGTTTACACCAAGGCCCGAGCAGGAAACTTATATCTATCTCCGGTTCTGATAATAAATTCGTTTTCCAAGTCACGTTCCAATCTTTTGCTTTTTGTTACAGGATCTGAAATCGGACGTCTTTCCTCCTTTATCCGATCCACCACTTCTTTTTTTTTTTTTTTGACATGTGGAGTTATTAACTGAGAATATTAAAGCGATTATGTCACTTGCTCTGTCACACAAATAGATCAGTCAGTGACAGAGGTCAAGGTAGTGCTTTCATCACCATTTCAGCCAGTCTAACACGCCCTATAGATAGACTCTTGCCTTTCAGCACTCCACTCATCTCTCTCTCTCTCTCTCTCTCTACGACTGTACCGCTCTCTACCTCTCCAGCTCTTCATCTCCATTTCAGCTGAAAGTGTTCGAGCCACACCCAAACATTACAAACCCTTACCGTGCCCTCATTACAGGAGACAGGAGACACCCCCCCCCCCCCCCCCCCCCCCCACACACACACACACACACACACACACACACACACACCCTCCAACATCGCAGGCTAATCATTCTTGTCGTCCAGTGAAAGAGAGACTGCCGAGAGACAAGAGGGTGAATGAAATGAAAACGAAATGATGGAACGGCATTCAAACGTTCACGGGAACTGAAGACGGATGGACGAGGACGTACGTAAGAGTTCGGAAAACTCGTAAGAGGCATGGAAAGAGGCCGCGGATTGAGCGAACGAGAAAGACAAAGACGGAGCCGAGTCACGTTGCCCTTTCTCTGCGCGCGCGTGTGTGTGTGTGTGTGTGTTTGGGCGTCGTGCCATTCTAAACAGCTGCGTACGGTAGAGTTACACACCCCGATAGAGAACCCGCGACACGACACGGCAACTCGAAGAAAATCTCCGACCGCATCCACGACACGAGACCCGGTCCGTGACGACGACCTCGCTCAGGCACGAGCGACGCGACTCCTTTCACCTCCGATTTAAATCTAGACTGTAAATGCCTCGACGCCCTCGTCTGGAGTCTCGGAGACGTAACTCAAAGAGCGTAGGGAAATAGTTCTTCCGTTTGTAATTACACTCAGTCTTAGTGACTAATAATAATAATAATAATAATAATAATAATAATAATAATAATAATAATCTTGGGTAGGGGTGGCGCTGGACGTCGCTGGTGAAAAGCTCTGTGAAGCAGCAGCTGCATCGCGGCTCTCGAGCGACACCGTGTGGTCTCATCAGGGACTACCCCGTTCTCACCTGTTTGATTTTGCTCGTCAGCACAGACGGCAGTTTGACCCTCAGCTGCTCGGTGTCTTTGAAGGAGGACGGGAAGCCACTCAGGTAGGCCAGCGTCTGAACCCTCACCAGACCCGGAGCCTCTTTATCTGTCGTCTAGGAGGAAAGCAGCTGATGTTATCGTTAAAAACTTGAAAAACCGCACAGATCCTGTACTTCTACATATGATATCTAAACACAATAAATATCCTAACGTATAAAACGTATAATAAAATCACTCAACCTCTCACTTTCCTCAGTTTGTTAGATCACGTTCTAATCAAGACTACACGTATTCTTCGCGTATTAATCCGCGACAGGCGCACGGACGGTTCGAACCGAGATCTTGCAGACTTCATCGACGTGATACATTTTTAAAGTGAAAGCAGCATTTCTCACCAGATACGCTCTGGAGACGGAGTGCTTCGGAAACTCCTTCGGGGCGTCCGAGTGAGCTTTATCCGCTAGCAAAACAAAAGCACGCAAAGTTTTGAAGGAAACAAACGAGGACATGGATTCCCACAGTGTGTGTGTGTGTGTGTGTTGGTTTCTGAGCACCGCTGACCTTCACTCTGCGAGTGGAAGAGAAGCACAGACACACTGCTGGACGGCTGGAGGGGTTTGGCGGCCTGCAGGAGCTGCTTGGTGGAGGACAGAGCGCCGGATTTAGACGACAGCTCCTTCACCGAGACGTTAGAGGACAACGCCGGGTCCAACACCAGAGCCGGACCCACGATGCAGTGCGACAGCAGGCACTCGGGCCTGCAAAAGCACGCAACGTCAAATAAGGCGATCGCACCACATCAGATTACGATACATCGCTCAGATTTTTATTTATTTACTTATTAAATCAGATCAATCACTGCATACGATAAGATAAAAGATTATGGTGCGATTGATTGATCGATCGATTAATTGATTTAGAAGTCCCGCCAAGTGGGTGAGATCAACAGCACGCATTCTTTTAAAGCCTTAAACAACAACAAAGGATGTTCCTTTGTAAAAGATAAAGAAAGAGAGAGATCAAGAGTTCAATTCTATTGCATCCTTTAGGTAAAGTTTGACCAAAAAGTCATCAAAACAGCGTGCCGGTCTGATCCGTTGCACATTTCTGCTGCGTTTCACACCACCCCACAGTTTCAGTGTGATGCATCTCAGAACAACGCAGTAGGGGGAAGAAAAGCTTGGTCGGTTGGCGTCCAAACAGGAAGTGGTCACATGCAAACAGTCAAACCGCGAACCCACTCACTCAAGCAGCACGCATTGCAAGAAGAGCTCCGAGTTGCCTCACCTTCCTTTGGGCGCCTCAGTCGTGTCGCTCGCGTTCTGCCCCAGCTTCTCTCTAAGTGAAAAGACAACACGTTAATATCTCGTCACAGGACGAACCTAAACACACGTAGCCGTTTATAAAGGTCTCCACGAGCCACCAGGACAGCTCTAAAATGTGGCTTGGGATGGAGAAAGACCGTCCTTTCTAAACATCTTCTCTCGGCTTGTCTAAAATCTCCCAGAATTGTTCAGCCGGTGAGCGCGAAGGCCACGGCGATTTAGATTCACGTGCGGACTCGGAAGCGAATCCGTGACCCGAACGAGACGACTCCCGTCGGGAGAGAAAGCGCTTTTTGCTTTGCACGTATTCTATGTACGGGGACGAGCGACGGATGGAATGGCTCTGAGAGTAGAACGTCTCAGTTCGGGAACAGGAACAGCGACGGGGTTAAGACACGCTCGTACTTGCACAACCGCAACAGCGTGTTTCGTACACTAGTAGCGTCCAAAGGTCTTAGTCCACTAACAAGACCTATTCTGATTCACGCCGCAATCGACTAAAGGTCGTGACTCATCATTTCCGACCTCAGAGCTGAAAAAACAAAACAAAAACGCCCCGTCAGCTTGGAATCCGTCTCCATTAAAACCTCGAGTTCGGCATGTGGCATTTAATCAACATGGCTGCTCACGGAACAGGAACCACGGGTTCAAGTCAAGCTTTTCTTCCTCATGTCCTCTCGGGGAGTTTTCCCTTGCTTGCTCATGATTTCTGTAAAGAGAGAGAGAGAGAGAGAGAGAGAGAGAGAGAGAGAGAGAGAGAGAGAGAGAGAGAGACCTTAGCTTTCTCTGCTCCTCTTCCAGCTGTTGTTTCACGGTGTGTAGATCCTTCAGAAGATCAGCATCAGTACCGTTCACCCACGTGTACACCACGTCAATAGGCATGGGCAAACACAGCCTAGAGGACGAGAGACGACCAGAGCATAAAGCGACACGTCTCTTTCCCAACCTGCGTTTCATCACAGACATCATCTATTTGTACACTAGCTTATGTTTTTCATAAGTATGTGCACCCCTGACCACCACATCACCGCTATATGCACTTGTTGAACATCTCATTCCACTCTTCCGGGAAGGCTTTCCGTTAGATTTTGGGGCGTGGCCGTGGGGATTTGTGATCATCCAGCTACAAGAGCGTTAGTGAGGTCGAGGTCAGGCGCTGACGTCCGGAGGCTCCGGTTCAAGTGTTCGGTGAGGTCGAGATCGGGGCTCGGAAGTGTTCTTCCGCTCCGATCTTAACACACCGTGTCTTCATGAAGCTCGCTTCGTGCACAAGCGCATGGTCATGGTCATGGTCATGTTCATGTGCTGGAACCGTTTTGGACCTTTTAGTTCCAGTGAAGGGAAACTGTAACGCTACAGCACACAAACACATCCTATACGATTGTGTGTCACAGCTTGGGGGAAGAAAAACAGATGGGTGTGATGGACAGGGGGTGCACATACTTTTGGTCATATAGTGTGTATCCTGTAGGACTGACTGCTTGAATGTTTAGTGAAGGTGGATGATCTGCTCACCTGGTCTGGAAGGATTTACCAGCCACATTGTCTCTGTAGGAATCAAACAGGACATGATACTGATCCCGACTCCACTCCAGCACCACCTACACACACACACACACACACACACACACACACACACACACACACACACACACACATACACTTAATCCCTTTCACGTGCAGCCCTGAAGTGCACAATACAGAGAGTGTGTTTCTGTGTGATAATACAGTGTGTGGTTCTGATCAGAACACGAACCTCTCCGAACTGGAAGGCGGACACGATCATGAGCACGAGCCCGCCGAAACACAGGTACAGCCCGTAGCGGTGGGACAGACAGGTGTAGGTCTGCCGCTGCAGCAGCTTCAGCAACGAACCGACGATCGCCATGACTCCGCATCTCTCCCGCTGCTCGCCGCTAACCCCAACGCTCCGCCGCTCCGCCGCTCCTGCTACACCATCCGGCTCACTGCTTATCCGAATAAAGAGTCTGATTCACGCGGTCACCTGACAGTCTGCGGCTGTCCACCATATTACACACATACACTTCCGTGTTGGTGATGACGAAACACCGGGTGCTAATAAATATTCAGCGAAGTCCCTCCCCCATGAGCTGGGATAAGCCAATAGGTTCACGCTCACGAGGAGTCGCCATTCAGGCTAGCCAATGAGGATAGGGTTTGAGTAAAAGGACCAATCCTGGTGCAGGGGGCGGGATTTACAGCACAAGTCGAAGAGACAAAAAAGCGCGCTGCTGCCCTCTATCGGTCGCCTCCAAACCTGCAGCCACAATCATGTGAGCTTCTGTACGAGAACCCAGAGCACAGCTATTCCTCAGACAATCTTAAAAATATATACAACAGCAATTATAGTAGTAATAATCATTTATATATATAAAAAAAAAAAAAAACCTACTATTATTATTATACTAATATTATACTTAACATCTTAGGAAGTTTTCCTCACCGCCGTCGCCACCGGCTTGCTGAATTGGGATAAATTCAAACACATTTAAAATCTGTATCCCATGTTTATATATTTCTGTAAAGCTGGTTAGAGACAATGACCACTGCAAAAACGCTGTACAAATAAATAATAAAATAACATAAAATCAAATAAATACTAATACTACTACTGTCGTGGAAAACAATCTTTCCAGCCTAAGTCAAAAATAAAAAAATAAAAAAACTTCAGAGACAGAGGGTTTGTAGATGACGAAACGTAAATAAACTTTACTGAAACAATAAAGTGAGACAGTCTGCAGAAAGTCTGAATTATATACACACACAAACATGTCGTTATATACCTCTCTGAAGCAGTAAAATTATCCCTAGGCGGGGCATTCACCATTTCTTTCTAGAAACAAACCAATCTCCATCGCCTTAACTAATACACACTTAGAATATAACCTGATCAACAAGTGCACTATGGGTTTAGATAATGCTTCCCACTAATAATTCTAACTGTTGGCTATACACACCAGATTATACCTTATTAACATATCCAAACATCTGTAAACTTTGTAGTTACACACATTGATTACGCTTTATATCCTATATAATTCTCTCCTCTGGGACGTACTAACTCCCACCTACCTCAAGAGAGTAATCTCACAATCCAGTCCCTTCTTTAACACTAACTAGTGATCAATGAATGATCACGTCAGCCATCTACCAACGACCAAATCCTGAAACCACTCTCATGGGGAGACCAGAAACAAACATCTCCTCTCCCATTGTCTAGAAAAGTGTCAAAGATTCTGTCTCCCTTTCCCCAACCATAAAAATCGAGACAGTGTTTGTAAGCGTGAGCATGCATTTGGTTTAGCACTTGCCCGTGGTTGTCACGGTTATGTAGAGTACAGAGTTCATTAAGCGCATATAGCTGATACAAGTATAGACTGATAAACATGAATACAAAACAATTTTCTCAGCTTGATTCCAATGATAAATCAGACCGGGATCACTCTGTCTCTAATCACACTTGATTATATTTAAATGGAAAAAGTGGAAAGAGCAGAAAAATAACAAATCCATGACATCCTTTCTCAGGGGATGTCTTAACAATGTTTGTCTTCGACACAGATACTTTGCGTATCGCAGGGGGTCTCCCTTGGGGAGAAGTCAAGCGAGTACTTACACCCAGGGCATGGTTCATCAAACTTCTTCTTCATCCTCACTGGAGGAACTGGAATCGGTTTCATCCCCCTGCAGCTGATCAGAGATCCCCTCTGCTTACTGATTGTCTCATTCAGCTCTCGTTCAGTACTGTTCTGGAGACCAGTCAAGGGCTGAAGAGTCAGTTGTGGAAAGGTTGTCCTGGAAGGGACGTCTGCTTGGGCCTCTTTCTCCTTCAGCAGGTGTATCAGGCTCATCAGAACCGCTCTCAGCAGCAGGGGCCGTTCATTCCTCCTGCTCTGTTGGTACAACCCCTGACTGACCTTCTTCTTTGCCATTGGTTCTCCATTACCTTCATTTAGACCCTCTCTCACGTCTTGGCTTGTTCTTTCTTCTGAGATGTCAGCCACTGGATCGTCCCCTTTTGATCCCCCGAGCTTCCTTTCTCCTAGGTCTTAATCTAGGTGCTCAATTTGTATGGCCCTTCCCTTCTGGACTGGAACACCCCTAGGTACACCTGTTCTCCAGGAGTCACTGGACAAGGAACGTCTGTCTCCTCTCTCAGTCCCCAGATCTGTTCCTGTGAATAGATAACTTCATACATCGCAGTTAGTTATCTCACATACGCTCATAGTTCCATCTGTTACTCCAGCGGCAGTCCTTCATAAGGACCTCTCAGATATGGCACAGACACGGGTCGACCCGTAAGCATTTCATGCGGTGTTAGATGCATATTTCTCAGTGTTGGCTTTAAAGGTATCACTTACCTTTTCCACTATTCCCTGTGACTGAGGTTGATAAACACATCGAAATTTTACTTTCTTCACAGTTACTCTAACAGTGTTTTTTAAACAAAGGCGGAGCCATTGTCAGAGCTAATCTGAGACGGTATGCCAAATCTAGGAATTACCACTCTGGTCAAAAATTTAACTACTTTTCCTCCAGGTTGGTCTGTGGATGGTGTTGCCTCCCTCCATCTGCTACACCTGTCTATCACCAAGTGCTTAACCGGCCCTTCTGGCATTGATATGTTCCCTATTGGTGCTGTTGTTCCCTTTTTGACATTGTTTGGAGAACAAATTTCACACTCTACCTGTAAGTACAGAGACCAGTACCCTTGCTGTTTTATCTTCGCCATAATTTCCCCTCGCGCACTGGTTAAATCCGTGCACGTATGAAGTTCATACAGTGAGACGTGCAGTAGGTACAATCAGAATTTAATTAAACTATTTGCTCGGAATGTTAACGTGGTGTTCCAACGCTTTTACTAAAACCTCCTTGTTTCCAAACAGTTCCAAACAGCTGACACAATCCATGGGCATACGCAGTATCTATATATCAGCAATTCTACTCTTAACCAGTTCACGCTCTGTAGTGATGGCTTTTAATTCAGCCAAGTGGGCAGAGCGGGGGTGCTCATAATGTTTGTGACATTTCAGACACAAAATCTTTCAGATGCAACGTCTAAAAAGTTCGGCTCGAGGAAATATGAATTTCGGCTAGGCGATCGCGAGTGTTCTCGGTGACTGGCTCCACAGAATTATTTATGCAATACAACACTACAGTTGGTGTGTTAGGCACACTAATAGGTTTAATAGTTCAATTTTGGGTGGCACATAGAATAACCTCATATCCTGGTCTTTGTTGAGCTGTCATGTGTTGCATGTGGATATAATTCAGAACAGAAGTGACCTGGTGTGATGAGTGTGAGATCAATATGTGAGAGAGCAATTTTCCCAGTGATCTGCACTAAGAGAGCAGCTCCAGCCGCGGCACACAAACGTGCCGGCAATCCTCGTGCTACGAAATCCAATGTCTTCGATAAATAAGCTAAAGACCTGCAAGCGCCCCTATACTCCTGAACCGAGACCCCCGCAGACGCTCCCCTCCCTCAGTCACGTATAAGTGAAAGTCTATTTTTGTAGTTTGCCAGCCATAGTACAGGTGCAGAGCATAAATCCATTCAATCTCAGGTTTTTCCTTAGAACACCCAGATCTAAGGATTTTGTCATGAACGAGCAATCAGTGATCCACTGAAGACCATAAACTTAACATTTGTTGTGGTAAGGGGTGGAGGATGACCCCAATCATGTCCGGTTGGCCTTATGAGCGTGCGAGGGAGTCTCTGACCAAAGAGGAGTAAACCACAGGGGAGTCCGCAGCCCCTGAGGGAGACGCACCCAGGCGTATTACTGGTCTTGGAATGTTAAGGGGAGTAACGGCCTTGAGCTCTCACATGCAGGCACGCTGTCTGAACACAGGTCAACAACAGACAAATAATACTCATCATGTGGAATGGAAGAGGTCACAGTAGGGACATCATTCAGTAATGGAGTTACTGGGATGACTAGTTCATTCCATCCATCCATCTTCTACCGCTTACTCTTTTTCATGGTGGGGGGGGGGCCTGGAGTCTATCCCAGGGAGCATCGGAAACAAGGCGGGGTACACCCTGGACAGGGTGCCAATCCATCGCAGGGCACAATCACATACACACTCACACACCCATTCATACACTACGGACACTTTGGAAATGCCAATCAGCCTACCATGCGTGTGTTTGGACTGGGGGAGAAACCGGAGTACACGGAGGAAACCCCCGCAGCACGGGGAGAACATGCACACTCCGCACACACATGGCCCCCGGCGTGAGGCGAACGTGCTAACCACTAAGCCACCCATGACTAGTTCATTGATTTTGCAAATTTTGTGTAAAATGCCATTCTGTTCCAGGCTTAGACATTGCTTACTGGGTGTGTTGTATAGCAGAACTGTTGGCGCAATCACAGCTAGCTGTAATAATACTAGAATAATTGGGCATATCCCTTCCTCTTTTTCTGAGGACAGAGGGTATTGTTTACAGGACACAGGATGACTATACGTCACTTTAGCTTGATAACAGTGTACATGTTACCTGTTCTGTGTCATATATCAAGGAGGGAACTCTGGACTTTCTTTTCCCAGCAGCCACTGAACCATACTACATCACTGTCACATGGCCACCTGCACCTGTATCACGTTTTTTGTTTAACGAGCATTCCTATATATAGCCACTGTTTGTACTGCTTCCTCGTCTTATGTATCGTCTAACTTGACCTTTGTCCTTGTACCACGTTTTATTTCATAGTTTATGATCACCCTTAGCCACAGTATTCTGCCTAGTTGACTTAGTGTCTTTGTTTTGTTGTTTGTTTGTTTATTAAATGTTTGAAGATTTGCACTTGCTTCCGTATCCATCTCTTCTGTAACGTGACATCCTGCTTCGACCTTATGTAGCCCATAATGTGCCAGGTATGTTAGCGAGTTCAGGATGAGGGATGCCACCATCACTGTCCAATTTAGAAACCGGAGACGAACAGCTGGGAACACACAAAATGGCAAAACCCATCATTAAATGTTCAATTTATGCATCAGAACAAGGACTAGTAAATGAAAAGGTGAATAATTATCAGGTGATTTACCGTATGCGGATTTTAATAATGCGGAAAGCCATTCAAAATGAGGAGTTCAGTTTTAAACATATTAAAAGTTCTGATGTTTACAGAGCACGCAAATTGCTCGATATAAACAAATCACCAGGCCCTGATTGTGTGGAATCTGTGTTTTTGAATTTAGCAGCTGATATTATTTCGTCTCCTTTAACTTATCTTTTTGTCTTTAATTTATTTATTCATTTTCATATGGTTCATTTACATGTGATTCATTTACGTTTGATTCATTTACATGTGATTCATTTACGTTTGATTCATTTACATGTGATTCGTTTTCATGTGATTCATATTCGAGATTCCTTTACATGTGATTCATTTTCATGTGATTCATATTCAAGTGATTCATATTCAAGTGATTCATTTTCATGTGATTCATTTACATGTGATTCATTTACTAATTTGCTTCTCTTTAAATCCAGTTTTGGACTGTAATATTACAAAGGTCTTTCCAGATTATTACTTGCTACACTGTATGAGATAACCGCAGTAAAACTGCCTGAATTCTATAATATAACGTGTTCACCATGTTAGGTTTAAATCCTCTAAAAACAGATTCGCAATTAAATAACATTAATGAAATATCAAAAAGATAAGTTGGATGTAGACACTGGTGTTATACCAGAAATTTGGAAATCAGCTTTTGTCGTTCCTTTATTAAAAGAGTGAAATCCCACTATATTAGATCATTACAGTCCAATCCCGAAGCTTTGTGTCCTATCAAAAATTTTAGAAAGCCTCATCAGTGAACCGTTGACATGTTATCAGATTGCAAAAAAGTCTTTTCTAGTAATCAATCAGAGTTTCATAAAAAAAACATCACCACAACAGCCGTTTTGACAGTCTTAAACAACACTGCGTAATCTCTAGATAAAGGGGATTACTGCACTTCCCTTTTGAGCGATTTATCAACGGCTTTCGACACAGTGGATCATGAAATATTGCTGCAGAGATTGAAGAATGTTGGTTCATCACACCATTTAAAAACGATTTAAGTAAACTCAGAGAGGCTATTCGGGTTAAGTAAAGGTTAAATAAATATATAAAATTGCTCTTTCCACAGGTGATCGCTAATTCCCTGCGTTTCCTGTAATACTCGATTTAATCTCGCATCCATTCACTTTTTTAATCTTAGTGTAATGTACTTTACTCTAATCAAAGGAATATCACCTCTCATAAAGGGGTCTTCTACTCTCATGTTTAGTTAATCTGTCAAAGAGTTCTAGTTCTAGTAAAAAAACACAACCCCAAGCGGCAACGATTCATTCTTATCCCTTCCTGAACTCCTTTCTTAATATCCTTCTGGTGAACAGGAAAAAAATCCTTTAGTCTAGGACTATTTGTGATGTACACTAACCTAACATGTTAATATCCCATCTATGCAACGGGTGATAATCCCAATAATACAGAACTAAAAAACAGAGTATATGAGGTTGAGATCTAGACACGTATTTACATTTCCCTCGTCTCTTTCATCACAGTAATTTTTATTCCAAACAACCCGTTGAATTTATGTTTTTTACTGTGTACAACAATAGTGTTTAGTTTAAAGGGTAGAAGTGCATGCACCCGTTTTCCCTTATTAATTTATATGATACTCTTAACCCACTGTACCACACTCAGAATATCACCCAGACCCTCTGACACATTTCAATTTTGTTCACTTTCTTTAAATATATCTAATTAGGAGTAATGCGTATATGTATTTAGCTTAGTCTAACATAAAATCTATCATCTATGAGCTGTGTTTCGATTTAACACCAATTAAGTTCCTTCGCTGAGCGCCATTTGTGAAAGGCATAAAAAAATTCCCTTTATAAATGTATCTATGTCATTTAAACCGTATTTGATCATATTAAGTTGGTGTTACGTCTATTCGTGTCACGAACTACATTTCCCATCTTGCACTGCGGCCTACAAACATGGCTGCCATGGACTGCAATGCCTATCCCAGGGAGCATCGGGCACAAGGCGGGGTACACCCTGGACAGGGTGCCAATCCATCGCTAGTAGAATTTATTTGTAAATGAAATGATACTCACCTTGAAATGTCCTTTGTGTAGTATTTGTTCAGTCTACAGGTCCTCGAACAGTCTTAACTGTTGAATTTGTCTCGCAGAAATTTCAGTTTAAATTACACACAATATTAAGTTGATGTTATTATCAACGTTATCATGTCAACACAACTCATCAGAATAATGTTTACGACTTTAAATACTGAATTAAATCAATGAATTAGAATTTTTATCTTGCAACCACACATTTAATTAAGTTGTGGTAATAGATCCCTGAATTACTTTTTAGAGTGTAGAGCTTGCTCCATATGATATTTTTTTTACCTTACAGATTCTACATTTCGCCTTTATTCTGTCCATGTTATTAAAATATATGTATTAAATGTATTTAAATGGAGAATGTTATCACACGTGATTTGTCACACTCACATGTACGTCAACACAACATTCAGTTAGTGCATGAAGTGAGTGTGGCCGTGGAGTGTGGCGAAAAGATCATCCTATTACTCGGTCTTGTATCAATTCACAAAAATAACTAAAACAGGAGACGACTCGTAGTGCCGACTCATTCACAAACGACACGTCACTAACACAACTTGGCCATGTATTCTATAATCTGGACTAAGACCTCCTTTTAGGCCTACAGAAAAATATTCCTTTTTATTTCTCTGCTCACGAGGCATAAAAAGAGAAACCCTTTATTATCACTTAATTTATGGGATATAAATGAAAGGTCCAAATGGACTCTCTAATCTACATTCTGACCGCCTGATTCATTCATTTCTCAACAGAGGCTTAGAGGCAGTTTACACAACGACAGCGTTTTGGGGCCTGAAAACGCAAACTTTTGAAAACAGTTTTCAAATTGCAAATTTCTATTATTATTTTGTTTTTTAGTATTTTAAATGAACGAGCTTTGCTAACAGTTTTCTGACCTGGAGCACAACAAAGGCTAAATATGGGACTGAAAACAGAAAAATCCATCTCCACGATTAAAAAATGAAAATAAATCGAAGCTATGCTTGAAAAGCATGAGTTTTCACAATTCCTTATGACAATGAATCATTTTCCAAGTCTAACTATCGAGATTCTAAGTAACTGGAGAAACTTTTCCGCCTTCAGTAAATCGTCATATAACGTACCCGGTCTCCCTTTCTGGATCATACAATCTGGGAATATTTTTATATAATACAGGTCTAGAAGTTCTAAATGAGTTACACAACGGGCAATTTGGCAGATGTCCAAAATATTTACAATGCCAAGTTCTTGGCTGCTCCACAATTTTTAAAACACTCACAGCAGTTATTGATACCAAAGTAATTATTATAATACAAGCAGTCCCACCGGACTCACACCCCACAGTCTGTACAAATGAGGTAATCACTCAAACCAGATTCACACATTCACTGAGAAAGCAGAAATATCTCACAAAGTTCTGTGTTATCCAGCTCAATCTGAAGATCACACACACACACACACACACACACACACACACTGAGGCCACCAAGCACCCACACACACACTGGTTCATGCAACACCCACATTCAGCACATATATAAATTCTCAAACATCAATTAGCACATTAAAACAGCAATCACCACATATAACATTTAACAACACAAGATGTACACCCCAAATTCTTCCAGACTTTAACACGCCTCTTGCGTGACCCCACTTAGGATTTCTTGGGCACAATACTTGGTTCTTTCTTAGAATGTCAAATCAACACTCAGTGGCTTGCTCAGTTGGGATAAATTCGCACCTTTAATATCTGTACACCGTGTTGATATTTCTGTAAAGCTGCTTTGAGACAATGTCTTTGTAAAAAGCGCTATACAAATAAAACTGAATTGAATTGAGTTCTTTCTTAGAATGTCAAATCAACACTTGGTTCTCTTCCTAGAACGTCACAACAACTCAGCACTTCACTAAGGAAAAACTACTAGTTACACACATCGATTACACTTTATATTCTATACTACTACTGTTACTACTACGACTACTATTACTATTATTACTAATAATACTACTATACTACTACTACTATTACTTTGAATACTAATACTACTAGTATAATTACTACTAATAATAATATTAATGCTACTACTACTATTACTACTACTACTACTACTACTACTACTACTACTATTAATAATAATAATAGTAATTCTACTACTATTGCTACTGCTGCTACTACTGCTGCTACTAATACTACTATTATTACTACTATTAATGATAATAATAATAATGCTACTACTACTGCTACTACTGCTACTACTCATACTACTACTACTACTGCTGCTGCTACTAATACTACTATTATTACTACTATTAATGATAATAATAATGCTACTACTACTGCTACTACTCATACTACTACTACTGCTGCTGCTGCTACTAATACTACTATTATTACTACTATTAATGATAATAATAATGCTACTACTACTGCTACTACTCATACTACTACTACTACTACTACGACTACTACTACTACTCCTACTACTACTACTACTACAACTAATAATAATAATAATAATAATAGTAATTCTACTACTATTGCTACTGCTGCTACTACTGCTGCTACGAATACTACTACTACTACTACTACTACTACTAATAATGATAATAATAATAATGCTACTACTGCTGCTGCTACTACTCATACTACTACTACCACTACTACTACTATTACTACTACGACTACTACTACTACTACTACTACTACTACTAATAATAATAATAATAATAATAATAATAATAATAATAATAATAATAAGATTAAGAAGAAGAATAAGAAGAGGAAGACTGTATTAAGCTTCTGTCACTTACATAAAATGAACAAAAATAAGAGACATACTGTGAGTGACACTTCAGCTGCTGGGGATCTGTAGTATTGTAATCTTGCTGATTTTTAGTTTGTAGTATTAAATGTAAGGGGGGGTTTAATGAAAATTTCAATCTTTAAATAATTACACCAGGTTCTCCATGCTCTGCCCGTGGAAGTGGAAGGTTCTAGACTGGTCAAGTCAATCAACTGAGCAGCATCTCACCCCCTGAAGAGGAGACTGAAGGGAGAAACCCCCTGAAACACACAGCCTGAAAGAAGCTGCAGTTAAATCCTGGAAAAGCTTCACAAAAGAAGAAACCAACAGTTCGGTGATGTCAGTGAGTCGCAAGAAAGGGATATACAACCAAATATCACGTGTTATTGACTTTCATTTACTTCAAGACTTGTGTGTTCGTGTACTTTCTGTGTACTTTCCTAAAAATGGGTTGGTCTGATAGGAAAGGTTCTATAGGTGTTATGGTTAACACACAACAGATCTAGAGAGAGAGAGAGAGAGAGAGAGAGAGAGAGAGAGAGATAGTATATATGTAACTAAGAAAAGATAAAAGAAATCATTTATTAATGAGTCGTTCTTTTCGGAGCACTTTTTAAGTGAGTCGCACAGGTGACTCGTTTAAACGAATCGAGAAAAACCGAGAGGGGGGGTTGGGAGAGAGTTGGGAAAAAGAAAAAGTTATGTTCCTAAGACAGTGAAGGAGCTTTACAGTAGAGGGAAGTGTTTTCCCGAATGAGTGATGAAGTAAAAGAAGCCGTGTCAGATCGGGGAAAGAGTCGACTCAGAGCGGTAAGAGTAACCGTTAATGATGAGCACAGTGAGGAAGAAAGGTGGGCGGTCCTGGTGTCACGTGACTCGCGAGAAGTTTCCCCTTCTTCTGGCTGTTTTTCTTCTTCTTTTCTTTCCACGTTGATCAGTTTGTGATTAGTACCATGGGTGCAAGCTGGAGCAGAGATCACCTCCATAAGCATCTTCATATCTGATATATATTTGATTTGATTTCTCTTCAGTGTACTTGGTGATGTCTGCATGTCTGTAAACACACAATGGTGTGGTTTCTAGAAGGGCTGTGCTTCCTGCCAACATTTCTTGTCATTTGGTCCTCGAGCACTTTTGTAGTGAACTATCTGATTGCTGTTTCCCGTCAGGACATCGATGTGATCTTCCCTTACATCAGGTAAGCTTGAATTCCTCTGCAGTGCAATCAGGACTTTCATCACAAATGCTTCAACTCACTCACAGTGTCATATACTATACTGTTATATACACACACACACACACACACAAACACACACTCTTCCGTTTTGTTTCCTGTTGAACATCACACTGAGTTTATTATTCAGTGTAACAGCAGCTGTCAGGGGGCTTTAGTTTCGTTTTCAGCTAAAGAGGATTGAAAACAAAGCAGTGAGCTTGTACACACACACACACAGATTTACCAAACACACCTGTAAACCTTGTGCACTTTACAAGTCCTGTAAACTCTTACCTGCACCTCAACGCGCTTATTCCGACACCTGCCAAATAATCACTGCACAACACCAACAACTCTATTTCTGTACTAATGATATAACAGTAATAATAATAATAATAATAATAAGAAGAAGAAGACGTGGAAAGACGCACTCTGCAGAAGTTGTAGTGAAGTGTAGTGTAGTGTAGTGTAGTGTAGTGTAGTGTGGTGTGTTTACACCGAACCATCCTCTTCCAGGTTTGAAGTCGGGGTTCTGACAGTTCTCTCTGACGGAGCTCGCTTTGTGCACGGCGGAGTTGTCGTGCTGGAACTAGGCGTCACTCTGGCCGTCTTAGTTCCCGTCAAGGAACGGCGCAGGCGTAGTGTCCAGAGGAGTTCTGTACGACTTGCACGCTTCTAATTTCGGGGGTGTTACGGGTGTAACGACCGGGCGTCCAGAAAACCCCTGGTACGGTTCGGTTTGTCCGTGTAAAAATCATCTGCGTGAGCACGATGCTTCTAAATCCGTACGACGTAAAAAAAAAAAAAATTTTAAAAACCATGAGAGTTTCCAGGAACGCTTCGTTTCTCCTGCGCTTGTCTTTCTTCTTAATTTCCTGGATTATAATTCCTAGAACATGAATTCCGCCCAGGATGACTAAAAGGAAACGGTTACTGAAGATGAATGAATGACTATTAAAAAACAACAACAACAACAACAACAAGAAGGAATAATAAATCTATACATTTTTAACGTATATATGTTTTTGTGTTTTTTTCAGTGATACCGGAGCGACCCCTCCCGAGAGCTGCATATTCGGTCTCATGGCAATAATTTCAGCTTTCGCAGGTGTGAATTTTTATTGTTTGTTTTTTTCCCCCACACACACACTCACACACGTTAGAATGAAGAAGACGAATTACATCATTATGCCATGCCACAAGGTACTTTCACAAGATGGTTCATTTAAGCTGTAGGACGATCGCTCCTCCTCGTACGTCGGTGTACGGGCTACACGATCGAGACGGCTTCTCATATGCATTGTGACTGTAATACGCCTTTAAAATACAGCACAAAATACATTAAAACACATTTAGTCAGATTATACGGCACGGTTAAAGAGTCATGAAAATTCAGTGTGAACACTACGCGTAAATCTGACTTGAGCAGATGACGTGAAAACATCTGGCGATAATAGCCATGAGGAGAAGCAGAAGGGAGATGAGTGACCAAATCTAAACAAATACACTGCACAGATATCACCGTCTTTACCCCCACCTCCAAGACTTTCTTGAGAAACAGTGGAATTTTCATGAAAATGCTCCAATGCAGCAGTTTCATTTCTCTTTCTGTAAAAAATGAAAGTATTTCTTCTCAGCGTGACAGTGGGAAAAACTCGAGCTCAGACACACACACACACACACACAAACTGCGGCTAGAGAAACGAAACACAAACGGTGTTACCCAGGATTTCCCGCCATTTGAAAACCATACGAGATGCTCGTTACGTCTTTGAGCAGAGCCGAGGAATACACCCGGCACGTTTGACCTGGCGTTCTCACAAAATGTACACTCCATCTGTTCTAGGGTTTGCCACCATGTTTGCCAGATATAAGTTTGTGCAGAAGCTGATCGAAAAAACAGGCGGCGTGTCCCATCGATGGAACCTGGCTGCTTTCGTCATCGCCACGCTCTCTTGCATAGGCATGTGCTTCGTGGCAACGTTTCAGGTTTGATCACTTACACCCATGTCTCAGGTGTGCTTTTTGTAGTAGTAATAATAATAATAATAATAATACAGTGGATATATAAGGCTACACCCCTCTCCCCTCCCCCCACGTTAAAACGGCAGGTTTTTCTCAGAGCTTTTCCCACGTTCGATGTGAAATTGCAATGTGAAGTATTCAAATAAAGTAAAAACAATCTTACGTAGGAAAAAAAAAAAAACCTACATATAATAACCTAGTTACATAAATAAGTGTACACACCCCTAAACTAATACTTTTATCGAAGCAGTTTTTGATTTCTTCACACCGCTCGGATCTTTTTGGGTAAGAGTCTATCAGCGTGGCAGATCTTTGAAGGGGGGGGAGGGGGGGCTATCGGTGATTCATTCCTTTTCATCTCCAGCTGATTAGAGCCCCAGTCCTGGCTGAAGAAAATCAGCCCTAACGTACGACGCTGCCACCACCGCGCTTCACCACCAGTGTTCTTTTGTTGTCGTTTTTTTTTGCACGAAGCGTACGTTGTGGAATTCTATCATTATTATACCTTCTGGAATCTGGTCTCATCAGACCAGAACACACTTACCACACGGTGCGAGGTGATTTTTTTTGACTTTGATTTTTTCACCCCGTGTGAAGAAGACGAGAGATTGTTGTGACCTGTGAATTGTGAGATGTTCCTGCAGCTCCTTTAACGCTGCTGTGGGTCTCCTGGCAGCCTCCTTGCTAAGCTTTCATCGTCATGTTGTTGGCGAGGTCACCGTGGTGCTCCTTTTTCTCTCAGAAAATGCTTATAAAAGGATGTGCACACTTATGCAACCTGATCCCCCCCCCCCCCCCCCCCCAAAAAAAGATTTCTGATTGGTTTTGACTTCAATTTTCATACGTTGTAATTTCACATCGAGGGTGGAGGGTGGAGCCACCCCAAAACCCGCCATTTTCCCAGAAGCGTGTAGCCTTTTTATATCCGCCGTGAGTGGTATCTCAGCAGAGCTCTTGCCGGATCGACTGGCTGGACTGGACGATCAGAAACACTAACGATTCATTTCATGTTCTGTATTGTCTGTAAAAGTCGAATATGCCAGAGGTCTCATTTGTGCCTGTTTAAATTGTGCCGTGTCTCCGGACCGTTTCAGGAGGTAGAGCAGACGGCGGTCCACGATTTTGGAGCCTTGATGTTCTTCATTTGGGGAGCGGTTTACATCGTACTGCAGACCTACATCTCGTACAAGGTCCATCCTTACGGATCTTCAAAGCGCGTGTGTCATATCCGTGCCGTCTTTTCCTTGGTGGCGATCTTGGCAGTAATTCCAAGTATCCTTTGTGTTTGTATAATACACATTACACATTACGTCCGATCAGCTTCAAAGCGACAACGAGGCCAGCTTTTTGTGTTGTTTTTGGATTTTTTTTTCTTTCCCTTAACGTTTCTTACAGCTATAATTTGTGCGTCATTTCTGAAGACGAACAAATTGCACCGGACGTCAGAAGACAAGGTGTGCCATAAACGCTGTAATCACTTCATCACATCTCAGGATGTTTCCGTCAGCTCTCTTGTTGTGGGACGGATGGTCCTATTACCTCCGTATTACAGACTGAGAAACGCCAGCGAATCAAACGTCCTGTTACTCACCAAAAAAAGAAGACTCATTGTTTGTCCTTGTGTTTATTTCTAGGACTACGTATTCCATGTCGTGAGCGCTGTGAGCGAGTGGATAGCAGCCTTCACGTTCGTCTTCTTCTTCTTCACGTATATACAAGAGTTCAAGGTTTGTTCGTGGAAATAATGATCAGTTCTATAGATTTTTCTACTCCTCATCTTCACAGCAGTAACGATGAAACATTTAAAAAAAAGCCGTTCAAATAAACCCTCATGACACCGTTTATAGCATGTGACTCAC
Organism: Ictalurus punctatus; assembly: GCF_001660625.3. Classification (NCBI taxonomy): domain Eukaryota; kingdom Metazoa; phylum Chordata; class Actinopteri; order Siluriformes; family Ictaluridae; genus Ictalurus; species Ictalurus punctatus. The sequence goes on from NC_030429.2 coordinate 1,640,801, forward strand.
TCGACTTTTTTTCTTTTTTATTGTCCTTTACAGCAGTTCACTTTGAAAGTGAACGTCCAGTTATTGGAGTTCGCGTGAGTCCAACGTTACGACCGTCACTGTGAGACATGTCTGATTACACGTACGAGTCTGTAGGAGTGTAGTCGTCATTTTAAACAAAACAAAGCAATAATAATAATAATAATAATAATAATAAAAAATCAAACTATCTAATGAGTTTTATAAGCAAATTTTATTTTTATACTCTGTTTATATACATGTTATTTAATCACACAGGCCTGAAGGAATTTAGCACATTGCAAATAAAGATCTATAATGATGCAGTCATAGCTTTTGCACTTTAAATCCATGTTACTGTAATGCTAACCCACAATAAAAAGGATGTAATTACACAATGTGCGTGACTCCTGTGTTGGGAAATAAAAGCATGTGATGTCCTTAATGACCGTGTGATCAATTTGCTTTCATAACGACGTGTTGGGGGTGGGGCATCATACGTTCCCCCACACGTTTGATTGGTTACACTAGAACTTCACACAGTTTGTTAGAAACCCTGGTCCAAGTGTAATTTATACTTACTAAAAAAAAATAAAAATCAAATACTGACATTAATGAGAAAAAAAAAAAAATCATGGATATTTTCTTTTAGAAACATTTTTTAAGAAAGGACTGCCGTTCTCGTCCTCTTCTTGTCTATATCTAAATGTATCCGAACCTTTACCACTACGTAAAGAGAGACGTGTAGGTCACCCACAGCCACGTCGAAGGCACAAGCGTAGTCCGTGTGAGCGTCCACAGCATGGGCGCGTGTGTACACTACATACATTTACGGTTCAGTACAGAGCCCGTGATCAGGTCAGAGGGCGGGACTAATCGATCGATCGGTCAGTCACTGAAAGACGATTCGCTGTCTGAGCTGGCGTCATCGTGGTCTTCGGGCGCCTTCTTGCTACAGTCTGGTACCGGTGCGTCTGGAGAGCTGTGAGTCACAAAGATATGTTACATCTCATCTACGCTAAGAATGTGATTCATCATGTGCGTGAGGAACCCCTAGTGGTGGAAAAGTGTAATCACAGGTAAACTGATTGTCTGGCGCGCTGATGTTTCCAAATACGTACTCGTGAAAGTGCGAAATAAACCATTTTTATTAAGAAACCAACTCTACCGTCTGTGAAGCTCATCTTCGTAGAGATTTTTAACATGGTCCATGTCGTCTCTAACTAACAGCACCTCAGACAGGCTACTGGGATTTTTAAAAAGTCAGATGTTTGCCATATATGGTGATTTAGGGGCGTTTCTTTATGCAAATACGGAGCCATTACAATGTGCGGGATTAATCAACCTCCCGTGATGAATACCAATTTCCTTATGTGTACTGGCAGTACATGAAACAAGTATTAAGACAAACAAAAATACTCACTCCAAGAGACTGGGGTCTAAACCCTCAAGGATCATTTTGTTTTTTATCGCCATGACCGGAACACCCTAAAAGATGAAGACGAAACAGTGGCGAGCGTTAGCCTCAGGCAGCTGCTCGTGGTATTCTTGATACTGTTACTGTAAACATCTAGCAGGGAAAGAACGAAGGCGTACCACTTGCACCATTTTGAGGTATCTGGCGTATCGTGGGTCCTTGGCTACAGTCATCACGTTGTCTGCCGCCGGTTCTCTCTTATGCCCCTGAGAGCCTTCCTGCCCTTGCCCAGGAACCTGCGAACAAGATAAAACATCCAAATATAGATCAATATTCAAACAAAAGTTTCCTTAAATCACATGAATCTTCGTTAAATTAATATGCAGGCGCGTTTTCGATGTAAATTTGTCCGAGAGTCCGAGTCTGAGGCTGAGTCTGATCTACCTCAGAAGGAGGAGAAGGAGCAGTTGAGACTGCAGGGGTACTGGATCCCACTGCTGGTCCGTTGGTCTGTGCAGAAGGCCTCTGATCCACTCCGTCCACTGTGACGTCCTCCAGACCAGGGATTGAGGACAGCTTCAGAGTAAGGACCAAGAGGAGAGTAAAAATGGGTGGATTGCGAACAGAAGGCAGCACAGGACAGTGTGAACGGTCCGTAAGGCGCTCGGATCTGCCCTGATCAATAACTCTATGAAGTAAATGTAATGCGATCGGCCGAGTGACTGACTGCCTAGTAATTATGAACTGCTTATCATCCTGAACATGGTATGCATCGATGCAACATTTCATACATATACACATTCTCACCATTATTCGAATAAGTTTGAGGGGAAGAAAAAAAAATCAATCATCAAGTAGAAATTTCACCTTTGTTTCCAAGATGCTGAGCGTCGTTTCGATTTGTTGGATCCGTAACGATATCGCTGCAAGTTTCTACAGTAAAAATTGTACAAAAAAAGTGTTATTGTGCATGCAGTCACAGTCCGTAAAAAAGGGAGACAATGTTAGAATGGTGTTAGGAGTTTAGAAAGTTAGGATGATGTTTGGATGTTGTGAGGATGCGCCAGGAGCATTAGGGATGAGCCAACATGATAACCGATAATTCACACCTTTTGTAACCGACACCAATGATGTACTAAACACTAAACTAAGCATGGCTATGTAAAATTAACCAACGATCCACTTTTTAACGTGTCCTACTCCTACTGCACTTCATATAAGGATTACACTTTGAATCTACTTTAAAATGCAAAAAAAAAGGAGAAAAAGGTCACAATCAGTTATTAACCCTTTCATGTATAGTGCCCTCACTTAGACGGTCAATTTTAACGCTCTTCTGTTTATATTTTAATATCTTATAACATAAACTTCTGTATCGCTCTAGAGTATTTGTCATTTGCGATCTTTACTGACTTTCAACATAAAATAATACATCGTTTACTCATGGGCAATCCATTTCATTTTTAATATTTACCGGATATGCGATGGATCAACTCTGAGCACAGTCACATGTGTCACTATAAAAGGGTGTGCATACTTATGCAACCAGGCTATCGTAAGGTATCCACCCCCCAACATGTTTCTGTTATGACTTTTTATAGATCATGCACTTTTATTTATATATCACGCAATGTTAAGGTTTTCTTCTTAAAAGAGAACATCTAAAGAATCTGGATATGTGTATAAATATTTTTTGGCATTATAAAGTGTTTTTATTGATCTCGGTTACAAAAGGTGTGAATTATCGGTTATCATGTTGGCTCATCCCTAATGCTCCTGGCGCATCATAACACCATCATCCTAACAACATCATAACAGCATTCTAACATCATTCTAACATCCAAACAGCATTAAAACAACATTCTAACATCCTAATGCCATCCTAACTTTCTACTCCTAACATCATTCTAACATCCTTTGTGCTTGTATTCTCTCATTTGTAAGTCGCTTTGGATAAAAGCATCTGCTAAATGAATAAACGTAAATATCCTAACAGCATTCTAACATCCTAACAGCATCATAACAACATCCTAACAACATCCTAACAACATCCTAACAACATCCTAACAACATCCTAACATCTTAAATCCTATCAGCATTCTAACAGCATTCTAACATCCTAACAACATTCTAACACCATTCGTTAGAATAACCCAAAAAACATCCTAGCAACATTCAAACAGCAGTCGAACATCCTAGCAACATTCTAGCAACATTTACAGCATCCTAAAAATATCCTTACAGCACCCTAACAGCATTCAAACATCCTAACTACATTCTAACAGCATTCAAACATCCTAACAATAATATCCTAACAGCAATTTAACATCCTAACAATATCCTAACAACATCATAACAATATCCTAACAGCATTCCAACATCCTAACAACATCCTAACAATATCCTAACAACATCATAACAATATCCTAACAGCATTCCAACATCCTAACAACATCCTAACAATATCCTAACAACATCCTAACAATATCCTAACAGCATTCAAACACCCTAACAACATCCTAACAATATCCTAACAATATCCTAACAGCATTCCAACATCCTAACAACATCCTAACAATATCCTAACAACATCATAACAATATCCTAACAATATCCTAACAGCATTCCAACATCCTAACAACATCCTAACAACATCCTAACAACATCCTAACAATATCCTAACAGCATTCTAACATCCTAACAATATCCTAACAGCATTCAAACATCCTAACATCCTAACAACATCCTAACAACATCCTAACAATATCCTAACAGCATTCAAACACCCTAACAATATCCTAACAATATCCTAACAATATCCTAACAATATCCTAACAATATCCTAACAGCATTCAAACATCCTAACAACATCCTAACAATATCCTAACAGCATTCAAACACCCTAACAATATCCTAACAACATCCTAACAACATCCTAACATCCTAACAATATCCTAACAGCATTCAAACACCCTAACAATATCCTAACAACATCCTAACAACATCCTAACAACATCCTAACAACATCCTAACAACATCCTAACAGCATTCAAACACCCTAACAATATCCTAACAATATCCTAACAATATCCTAACAATATCCTAACAATATCCTAACAGCATTCTAATATCCTAAGAATATCCTAACAATATCCTAACAATATCCTAACAATATCCTAACAGCATTCTAATATCCTAACAATATCCTAACAATATCCTAACAATATCCTAACAATATCCTAACAGCATTCAAACATCCTAACAACATCCTAACAATATCCTAACAGCATTCAAACACCCTAACAATATCCTAACAATATCCTAACAATATCCTAACAGCATTCAAACATCCTAACAACATCCTAACAACATCCTAACAGCATTCAAACACCCTAACAATATCCTAACAACATCCTAACAACATCCTAACATCCTAACAATATCCTAACAGCATTCAAACACCCTAACAATATCCTAACAACATCCTAACAACATCCTAACAACATCCTAACAACATCCTAACAACATCCTAACAACATCCTAACAATATCCTAACAATATCCTAACAGCATTCTAATATCCTAACAATATCCTAACAATATCCTAACAATATCCTAACAGCATTCAAACATCCTAACATTCAAACACCCTAACAGCATTCAAACACCCTAACAGCATTCAAACACCCTAACAGCATTCAAACACCCTAACAGCATTCAAACACCCTAACAGCATTCAAACACCCTAACAGCATTCAAACACCCTAACAGCATTCAAACATCCTAACAGCATTCAAACACCCTAACACCACCATAACATCCTAACAATATCCTAACATCCTTACAATATCCTAAAAACATTCTAACATCCTAACAGCATTCAAACATCCTAACAACACCATAACAACATCCTAACAGCATTCAAATATCCAAACAACATCCTAACAGCATTCAAACACCCTAACAGCAGTCAAACACCCTACCAGCAAACACCCTAACAGCATTCAAACACCCTAACAGCATTCAAACATCCTAACAGCATTCAAACATCCTAACAGCATTCAAACACCCTAACAACATTCAAACATCCTAACAGCATTCAAATATCCGAACAACATCCTACCAGCATTCAAACATCCTAACAGCATTCAAACACCCTAACAACATCCTAACAGCATTCAAACACCCTAACAACATCCTAACAGCATTCAAACATCCTAACAGCATTCAAACAGCCTAACAACATCCTAACAGGATTCAAATATCCAAACAACATCCTAACAGCATTCAAATATCCGAACAACATCCTAACAGCATTCAAACATCCTAACATTCTAACAGCATTCAAACATTGTAACAACATCCTAACAGCATTCAAATATCCGAACAACATCCTAACAGCATTCAAACACCCTAACAGCATTCAAACACCCTAACAGCATTCAAACACCCTAACAGCATTCAAACACCCTAACAACACCATAACATCCTAACAGCATTCAAATATCCAAACAACATCCTAACAGCATTCAAACACCCTAACAGCAGTCAAACACCCTAACAGCAGTCAAACACCCTAACACCACCATAACATCCTAACAGCATTCAAATATCCAAACAACATCCTAACAGCATTCAAACACCCTAACAGCACCATAACATCCTAACAGCATTCAAATATCCAAACAACATCCTAACAGCATTCAAACACCCTAACAACACCATAACATCCTAACAGCATTCAAATATCCAAACAACATCCTAACAGCATTCAAACACCCTAACAGCAGTCAAACACCCTAACAGCAGTCAAACACCCTAACAGCAGTCAAACACCCTAACAGCAGTCAAACACCCTAACAATATCCTAACAACATCCTTACAATATCCTAAAAACATTCTAACATCCTAACAGCATTCAAACATCCTAACAACACCATAACAACATCCTAACAGCATTCAAATATCCAAACAACATCCTAACAGCATTCAAACACCCTAACAGCAGTCAAACACCCTACCAGCAAACACCCTAACAGCATTCAAACACCCTAACAGCATTCAAACACCCTAACAGCATTCAAACACCCTAACAGCATTCAAACACCCTAACAGCATTCAAACATCCTAACAGCATTCAAATATCCGAACAACATCCTACCAGCATTCAAACATCCTAACAGCATTCAAACATCCTAACAGCATTCAAACACCCTAACAGCATTCAAACAGCCTAACAACATCCTAACAGCATTCTAACAGCATTCAAACATTGTAACAACATCCTAACAGCATTCAAACATCCTAACAGCATTCAAAACATCCTAACATCCTAACAGCATTCAAACAGCCTAACAACATCCTAACAGCATTCAAATATCCGAACAACATCCTAACAGCATTCAAACATCCTAACAACATTCTAACAGCATTCAAACATCCTAACAACATTCTAACAGCATTCAAACATTGTAACATCCTAACAGCATTCAAACAGCCTAACAACATCCTAACAGCATTCAAACACCCTAACAGCATTCAAACACCCTAACAACATCCTAACAGCATTCTAACATCCTGACAATATCCTAACAGCATTCTAACATCCTGACAATATCCTAACAGCATTCTAACATCCTAATAATAATCCTAACAACATCCTAACAGCATTCTAACATCCTAATAATAATCCTAACATCCTAACAGCATTCAAACATCCTAACAGCATTCAAACATCCTAACAGCATTCAAACATCCTAACAGCATTCAAACATCCTAACAGCATCCTAAAAACATTCTAACAACATCCTAACAGCATTCAAACATCCTAACAGCATTCAAACAGCCTAACAACATCCTAACAGCATTCTAACATCCTAACAGCATTCTAACAGCATTCAAACATTGTAACAACATCCTAACAGCATTCAAACATCCTAACAGCATTCAAACATCCTAACATCCTAACAGCATTCAAACAGCCTAACAACATCCTAACAGCATTGAAATATCCTAACATCCTAACAGCATTCAAACATCCTAACAACATTCTAACAGCATTCAAACATTGTAACAACATCCTAACAGCATTCAAATATCCGAACAACATCCTAACAGCATTCAAACACCCTAACAGCATTCAAACACCCTAACAGCATTCAAACACCCTAACAACATCCTAACAGCATTCAAACACCCTAACAGCATTCAAACACCCTAACAACATCCTAACAGCATTCTAACATCCTGACAATATCCTAACAGCATTCAAATATCCGAACAACATCCTAACAGCATTCAAACACCCTAACAGCATTCAAACACCCTAACAGCATTCAAACACCCTAACAACATCCTAACAGCATTCTAACATCCTGACAATATCCTAACAGCATTCAAACATCCTGACAGCATTCAAACACCCTAACAGCATTCAAACACCCTAACAGCATTCAAACACCCTAACAGCATTCAAACACCCTAACAACATCCTAACAGCATTCTAACATCCTGACAATATCCTAACAGCATTCTAACATCCTGACAATATCCTAACAGCATTCTAACATCCTAATAATAATCCTAACAACATCCTAACAGCATTCTAACATCCTAACAGCATTCTAACATCCTAATAATAATCCTAACAACATCCTAACAGCATTCTAACATCCTAACAGCATTCAAACATCCTAATAATAATCCTAACATCCTAACAGCATTCTAACATCCTAATAATAATCCTAACAACATCCTAACAGCATTCAAACATCCTAACAGCATTCAAACAGCCTAACAACATCCTAACAGCATTCTAACATCCTAATAATAATCCTAACAACATCCTAACAGCATTCAAACATCCTAACATCCTAACAGCATTCAAACAGCCTAACAACATCCTAACAGCATTCAAACATCCTAACAGCATTCAAATATCCGAACAACATCCTAACAGCATTCAAATATCCGAACAACATCCTAACAGCATTCAAACATCCTGACAATATCCTAACAGCATTCTAACATCCTAATAATAATCCTAACAACATCCTAACAGCATTCAAACATCCTAACAGCATTCAAACATTGTAACAACATCCTAAAAGCATTCAAACAGCCTAACAACATCCTAACAGCATTCAAATATCCGAACAACATCCTAACAGCATTCAAACACCCTAACAGCATTCAAACACCCTAACAGCATTCAAACACCCTAACAGCATTCAAACACCCTAACAACATCCTAACAGCATTCTAACAGCATTCAAACATTGTAACAACATCCTAACAGCATTCAAACATCCTAACAGCATTCAAACATCCTAACATCCTAACAGCATTCAAACAGCCTAACAACATCCTAACAGCATTCAAATATCCGAACAACATCCTAACAGCATTCAAATATCCGAACAACATCCTAACAGCATTCAAACAGCCTAACAACATCCTAACAGCATTCAAATATCCGAACAACATCCTAACAGCATTCAAACAGCCTAACAACATCCTAACAGCATTCAAATATCCGAACAACATCCTAACAGCATTCAAACAGCCTAACAGCATTCAAACAGCCTAACAGCATCCTAACAGCATTCTAACATCCTAACAGCATCCTAACAGCATTCTAACATCCTAACAGCATTCAAACATTGTAACAACATCCTAACAGCATTCAAACATCCTAACAGCATTCAAACATTGTAACAACATCCTAACAGCATTCAAATATCCGAACAACATCCTAACAGCATTCAAACACCCTAACAGCATTCAAACACCCTAACAGCATTCAAACAGCCTAACAACATCCTAACAGCATTCTAACATCCTAACAGCATTCAAACATCCTAACAGCATTCAAACATCCTAACAGCATTCAAACATCCTAACAGCAGTTTAACATCCTAACAACATCCTAACAGCATTCAAACATCCTAACAACCTCCTAACAATATCCTAACAGCATTCTAATAGAACTCAAACATCCTAACAGCATTCTGGAACAGAGGCAACTATAAGTACATTTAATCTAGCGTTAGCGTTAGCATTAGCGTTAGCATTAGCATTAGCGTTAGCATTAGCGATAGCTACCTCCTCACACACGGTGGAAAAGCGGTTGAGGAAGCGGACCGTGTGGACGATGAACTGGTTGAGAAAAGCGACGATTCTTTTTTGCTGAATCGCCGGAACCTGGTGAGAACAAACCGCATTTATATCAACATTTCATATCAACATTACCGAAGCAACACCAACACCAACACCAACAACCAGAGCCTTCACTGACCTTCGTAAGATCTACACCTGAGCCCACGATCGGTAATCCATCTTCATCCATGATAACAGCTCTTCATTAATGTTCAGTAAAGTCCTTAACAGCGTTTACACGCCGCTCGCGGCTTCTTATTAGTGTTCAGTATTCAGTAAACATCGTTATGGAAGACCTCTTCCTCGTGACTTTTAACGTGACCTGTGACGTTTAGGCTGACCACGCCCACCCCCGGAAGTGCAGGCGCCATACTAAAAGTCCTTTAAAATGCCCGAAAGTTTGTGGACACCTGCCATCACCCCCACATGTGCTGCTTCCACAAAACTGTTGCCACAAAGTTAGAAACATGCAATTGTATAAAAAGTCTTTGTATTATAGAGCAGCGTTACAGTTTCCCTTCACTGGATGACAGAACAATGCCCCGTGTGTGTACACGAGCTCCAGGAAGACGTGGTGTGTTAAGGTTGGACTGGAAGAAGACTCCAGAGCCCTGATCTCAACCCCACTGAACACCTGGATGAACTGGAACCGGAGCCTCCTCGACATCTCAACATCAGCATCTGACCTCGACCTCATGAACGCTCTTGTAGCTGAATGAACACAAATCCCCACAAATCTAATTGAAAGCCTTCCCAGAAGCGTGGGGGTTGTTATAACAGCACAGAGGGAGTCAGTCTGGAGCGGGATGGTCCACACGTACAGGCGTGATGGTCACGTAGACGTTATAGCATAGATTTAGATCCTTCGTGAAGAAGCCTGAGGTGAACTCCCTGACACGACACGAGGAAGAAACCTCGAGAGGAACCAGACTCAAAAGGGTGACGCTGGACAGTGTGATTGTGACTCGTTCCTCATCCACATCTGTATACTGTAGAGTCGGACTGTACTGAGTGTGCTGAACGGATCTTCAGTACCAGCATCAGGGTGATGTCCTTACATTACAGTAGGCAGGTAAAGATATCCACTGTCAACTCTAGGGCAAGTCACATCCTGTTCTCACTTCCGTCAGAGCAGCTATAAACAGTCTCTCTCTCTCTCTCTCTCTCTCTCTCTCCAGCCTCTGCTTTTTATTTCCTCACTGTACTTTCACTTAATAACCTTAATAACTAAGCCCTTCCTCTGTCTCATCTTGTGTCTCTCTCCTCTCCTTATAACAGCAAATGAGGGAATAAAGAGGGAGTGTGATGTGTCACAAGATTACGTCTCTAATTTGCATATTCGTTGACTCATCGTGATCATTTGCATATAACGTGATGAACGATGCTTTACGAAGAACAGAATAATGATTTATCAGTACAGAAAATGATCAACGTAAGCATTCAAAAACTATTTTAATGAGCGACTGTTTGGATAAAGATTCTTGACTGTACAACTTTCATTAACAAAAAAAAAACCAAAAAAAAACAACAAGACGTGTCCTTGGAAAACTTTAGTCATTGACGGTCCGAAACAAAGTAGTAAAAACAAAGAGCTGTTAATATCCATTTAAAAACTTATTTAAAATAAAAAAAAAGAAGAAGAAGAAGTCTGTACGGTAAAAGAAACACGAGACACAAGTTATATCGTCTGTGTGTGTGTGTGTGTGTGTGTGTGTGTGTGTGTGTGTGTGTGTGTGTGTGTGTGTGTGTGATGAGAAAATGTTCCTCAGTCCTCCACGGTGAAGTCGTAGGGCTGGAAGTCGGTGCGAAACTGTTTGGTCAGAGCTTCTTCTTCCTCTCTGCTGCTTTTACACTCTCTCCAATCTGAGCGTGTGGGTATGTTCAAGATCGCCTCGCTCGCCAGGACCTCCCTGTACATACACACACACACACACACACACACACACACACACACACACACGTTCGTAACTGTGCAAGGTACAATTAAAACATTATCGCCTACACATTTCAAACCTAACACTACTGTCCACCTGCCAAACTGTAAAGGGAAGTTCTTCTTAATGCGGTAAAACAGTTTCTCTCCCGTATCCAGCTCCACGTAGAAATACGGCGTTCCCGGGGGAGCGATCTTGCACCGAAAGATGGAAAGAGAGAGACAGAATCAGACAAACCGGTAAGAACAGTAAACGTGACGCGCGTCGACTCTCTTGAAGAGGTGACTCGCGTCTCCTCGTGTAGGTAATAGGCGGTAAAAAGGGCGTGGCGTTGCGTTACGTTACGTTCGTATCGCGTGCCGCCGGTGGTCCGTGTGTGGTCCGCGGTACCTGTTTGAGGTCGGTGTGTTCCGGGATCTCCATCAGCTCCATCTGCTGCTCTTCAGCCTGCACCGTAAACACCTCTTTTATGTCCTCGGTAGTGCACGTCTCCATGGGCACAGGCACCACCTGCCCACAGAACACACACACACACACACACACACACACACACACACACACGACATTTCACTGCAGTGTTTTGGAAAAGCATTTGCTCTATCGCCAGAACGTCGCCAGTTATTTTTGCTTAGTGTGACAGATATACAAAGCGGGGGGGGCGGGGATACGCTGGAATTAAAGCAAACGTAGTTGACAATTAACACGAGTATGGAAGTAACAGATATTTTATATGATATGTTCAGGATCATCATCATCATTGGGAATAAATCCCTCAGACTGTGTGTTCTTCAGGGCAGACAGCGTTGGTCTGCTCAGACTTAAACTGATGACGGAGATGTGCGTGAGCCTGAAGACCAGCGGAGAACCGGAGGCTCTCGGATCGCCGCCCTGCAGCCTGGCGGCTTGTTCACAGGCTCGACCGTTTTTCATTTACGTGGTGCTGCTGGACTGACCCTGGGTCTCTACGGGTCCGTCCGTTCGGGCAGCTGCCACGGACGAACGCGAACGCTGGTGTGGAGGTAGATGTAAAAGAGAGCGAGGAGAGAGGGCAGAGGGGAAAGGTCACTGCACCTGGAGCTGAAGATGCTGGCTGCGGTAATTCCTCTCGAACAGGACGCAGCGTCGGCCGCGGCTCTTGTACAGCTTCCTGACGGCGCTTTTGTATTTCTGCAGCTCGTCCACCGCCTCAGACGGCAGCTCCACCACCGACTGGTAATGTCCGATGGGCAGGAGCAGCACGTGGTCCGGGGTGAGGCAGCCTTTAGCCAGCGCCATGTAACACTGAGGAGGCAACACACTACAGCGCTTGCGATCGGTTCGTGAGTTTAGTGTGTGTGTGTGTGTGTTGGAACGGTGAAGAACATCTGAGGCAGTCAGGAGTGTGTGTGGGACTCACGTGCGTCCCGATGCTGATGACCAGGTGCTTCTCCACCTCAGGACTGGCTAAACAGAACCAGCACGGTCCAGCAGGCTGAGCTGTGGGAAGCACGACGGAGCAGAGAAACAGAAAGACTATTTCAGCTCCAGTTTTACTGCCAGATCACTTTTGCTCATTTTAAGCGTTTGTTTCTAGAAAATGATCTGTAAGGAAATCGGAAGCTTGAAAAGACTTAAAAACCGTCCAGACCTAGGTTTAAGAGACCTTCTATTCAGACACGAGCACTTATTAAAGCCTGTAACGTCATTTCGTACGGACTAAGACACACGTGCAGACGCCCAGAGAGCAAATCGGATATAAAAAGTGTATGCGAAGAGAAGTACGCGACCGGCGGACACGACTCACGGGGTTTGCGAGGGAGCTTGTGCTGAACGGATCTGTCGCCGTCGCCCTCTCCATCCGGCCACCTCTTCCTCCCTGCGCCCTGATGCTGCTGGTGCCGATGATGCTGCGGCTTCTTCTGGCCCAAATCGAAGAAGAACTGAGAAGCTGGCTCGTCCTGCTCGACAAACGGGTTCAAGACAGACAAGTGACAACGCCGAGCGCTTGTATCGCTACATCATTAGAGTCCTGGGCATGAAAATAATGACGTGTGACCCGACACACACCTCTCCAGCAGCTGCGGACGGAAGCAGCAGTGTCTCCTTTCTGCCCTCCTTCGTCGCTTTCCTGTACGGATTCTCAGTGACGTCCTCGGGCTGTTTGACCAACGCTGCTGGCTCCATGCTTTTCATCGGGACAATATTGAACGCGTACAAGTACTGAAACGAGAGCACGCACGTGCGCGATGGTTCCATCTGTACGTCTCACAGCCGAGGAACGCGAATAACTTCAGCGCTAACGAGTCTATAAATGTACGGCCTACCTTTTTCTTCCCGGGATTGTTCACTGCCGCCAGCGCAATGAAGCGACTGACATGCTGGGCGTTCTCCTGAAGGACCACATGGTTCCTGTGCGGAAACGAAAGGGAATACAATACAAACTCCTTCGAAACATCGCGAGTATCACAATAACGTCCGTGAAGTCAGACCTGTACGGCAGTCGCTCGTAGTAAGCGCCTTCCATTCCAGCAAAGTGGTAGCGAGGCTTTAGTTTTTCCGCCAGATTTCCGATAGATGCGACGCCACAGAACTTCGTGTCGACTTCCTAAAAACAAACACGAAGACGATTACTGTGGGGTGGGAAAAAAATAAGAAACGTCTACAGATATACGACGTTATGTTTTAAGCAGACGACACTTGCCGGGTTGTTCCCGTACTGCCAGACTCCTCGAGGCCACTGCGAGGTCAGAAGGATGTCGACGCCTTTAAACTTAGAGCTGGACGCCAGCGGCGTGACGAGGGCGGCGAGATCTTTCGGGGTGAAACAGTGCGCGGGCGCCGGTTCCTGCTGAGACTCTCTGCCACTGACGTACACCACCTGCAGGCCTGACGCTCCCGTGAAAACACCTCTCCGCCCTGAAATCCACACAGTCCTGCCGGTCAATCATCTATAGGACTACAGGAGGAGAGTAAAACACGACACGACATCTTTTTACGCCTTACGATCGATAACGCTCAGTGGGACGCTTTTCCGTCCACGGAAAACGGACAAACCTTTGACGCGGGACGGTTCGACATCCGTCTGTGTTGCAGTCGAACTACAGAAGAAGGCTCTCACCTAAATAGATGATATTTTCAGCCAGTTCACACCCATCAGAGCTGGGGAAATATTTCACCGTCTCCTGGCTCGCAGCTCCCAGAATGTACGTGTGAATAGGAGCTGAAGTAAAGAAAGAAAAAGAAGAAGAAGAAAAAAACAAACATTTGCTCTCAGTGCCAATCCAAGACTCTGAGGAATGAGAAGGAGAGCTTTGAGGAGGCTGGAATACCTTTCTTAGCTCCAGACTTGTACGCCTCCCATTCCGCCTCAGCCTCAGGAGACTTCCCAAAGAAATCTCCAACGCATAACAGCAGCTGTAAAAGAAACATCAAGCGTTCGTTTTAGCCTCTTTAGTTTCCTGTAATGTGTTCAATAGAATGTTTTATACAGACTTACATCGAATTGTCCGCTCTTCTTCTGAATTGTGTTCACCCGGTTGAACAAAGCACTGATTCTGCCTTCGACATCACCGCAAACAAGGCTTTAAAATAAATAATAAATAAATAAACCAATAAAGGATGTATTAACCCGAATGGAAAGGTAAGGATCTGCACGTGGCTTTACTCCAGTGCACACTAGCAGTGTTAGACAAAACCCGCGGCTTTAAAAGTCTTGTATTCAATTCGAGGTTTAAAAAAAACAAAACAAACCAAAAAATCAGACTCTGACTTACACTCTTAAAGGTTTCTCCTCCATTCCGTCACCAAAACAACTCAGCTCTGATAGACAACGATTTGTTTATTTTCAGTTTTGAAAGAGAGAGAAAAAAAAGCCCCAGTGTCCGCTGACATAATAAAGCCGGGGGGAAACAAGAGACTAAGGATTTGTAGTCCGGAGTATTAGTATCGGAGAATACTAATTTCCTTTCAGAGAAAACCGCTTACGCGTAACATAAACTAAACGAGAGCGGATGATAATAAATCAATTTTAAAAAACCGCACCGTGAATAAAGTTATGTGCATACGTAAGCACTTCACTGCGTTGCAGTTTCCACCCGGAAGACATATTTCAACGGACCCGTGAGTCGCATCAATACTGCTCACTTTTGATGTTTAATATTCACTGCTTCATCGTGAGGTGATGTGGTGACAATTTATTTGAAGATTTTTTTTTAAATAAATAAATAAATAAATAAAATAACCCCAACTCAATTTTTTTTTAAATCACTGTTTAAATCGGATTTTAACTTCTTCTTTTTTTCTCAAATCAACAAATCACATTCACACATAAACAAATCTGTATTATACCTTACTTTGATCTATTCATATACGAATCAAAAAAACATTTCGTAAAGCTTGAGTTACGGTTTCAAAACGTGCACAAAATAAATAAATAAATAAATATATATATATATATATATATATATATATATATATATATATATATATATATATATATATATATATATATATCGACAAACGCGGCTCGTGTTTGTGACGTGTACGTGACGTGCGATCAGCTGACCAAACAGGAAGTAATTTGAACGCTTCACCGAGATTTGAGGATTGCATCGTTGTTAATGTTTACATAGTTATGTTGTGGAGTCACTGGGATTTACATGGATAAAAAGAAAAGTTATATCAAGCTTATAGAGTGTGTGTGAATAGTTTTATAGACAACATGTTACAAAGCAGCTCTTTTTTTACTGTTGCTATATTTAGTTACGGAATTAATGATTTAACTGTTAAACAAAAAACAATTGGCTCGTGCGGGTTTGGGCTGCATCAGCTCTGAATCCGTGATGGTCTAAACATTTCCATATATAGGCTTTGGATGTGCTTCTGGCTGCAGAGCCTTGAGTGGAAATGTAAACAGTAATAGAATCCCACGTGGACACACCAAAACATTTAAAAAAAAAAAAAAAAAAAAAAATCCGCAACCATGTCGTCGCCTGAGCAGCTTATCGAGATCGTTATGGACAACAGATCGTATAACGTGAGCAAGAGCAAGCTGATCGAGAAGAGCGACTACTTCCGGGCGCTGTACAGCTCTGGCATGCGGGAGGCTGGAGAAGATTCAGTGCAACTGCAAGGACTGAGTGTACCAGGGCTCGAGCTCGTCCTGGAGTTCATTAACACCTCGAAAGTTCAGGTGGTCAACGAAACCCTGGAGGATCT
>NC_030429.2:1662500-1687500 GCF_001660625.3 Ictalurus punctatus
TGTCATATCTCGTGAACACTAGGTGGTTCGCTGTTCCAAAACTGTCCAGGAATCCTTTTGTCATGATGACCAGGACATATACTAAGTTTGCTCTGAATACGCTAAAGCATTATGGAGATATAGTATCATGTCCATTTTGGCACGCTCGCCGTCAGATTCATTTGTGCGTCGTTCGAGAATGGTTTGACCCGATTAACTTGAGTTCCGTAACATTATTTTCGGTATGGGCTGAAGATGGTCCGATTCGATTTTGGTGAAAATCGCATGAACGGTTTAGGGGGAGCTTGAAAAAGTAGTAGTTGTTTTTTTTTGTTTTTTTTAGAAACTTGAACGGGGAAGATTGGACAGCGTTCGACTCGGGATGCCGCACCGAATCTAAAGAGACCAATCTTGTGATTTTTGCTGAAACGATTCGGAAGTTATAAGCAAAAATAACCATTCTTCATATCTCCTAGCCACTAGGTGGTGCTGTGCAGAAACTGTGCACATACCCTCAAGTCATGATGACCACATACACAGTCTGGTCTAAATATGCAAAAGCATTACGGAGATATAGCCTCATGTCCATTTTGGCGTGCTCACCTTCGAATTCGTTATTCGCAACTTATTCAAGAATACGAGTAAACGTAAGTCCAAATTTGAGCAGTTGGTGGCGCTAGAGGGTTTGAGATAGAGACGCCAATCTCGCTATGTTTAATGTTGAGACTGTCCTTTACCTGTGCGCCAAAGTTCATAACTTTCCTTAAGTGGTTCGATGGGCTGCCACACACTCAAGAGCAGAAGAAGAAAACTAACAGATACAATAATAATAATAATAATAATAATAATAATAATAATAAGTACAGCGTCAGATTGTAGTATATAAAGGTGGAAAGAGCTTTTAGGATTATTTAAGAACAAAACCATGCTGTTTGTCATAACCACTTACTTCCACACTCATACAACACTCACACACTCACACACACACACACACACACACACACACACACACACACTCAGGATAAATGCTGATGTAGATTGCTCAGGAAGCAGGTACAGTACAGTGTGAGTGCTGATGTGTTCTATGCACACAGGCTTCACATGCGCGGTGTTCTTGCTCCCGTGAACACAGCGAGTCACGTGAAGCGGTTCCGTTATGTAACGGGCAGATCTGTTGTTCTGCTGTCTGTCCCCGAGGCACTCCACTCGCACACTCTCAAACTTTACATCTCTACACGGCTTTCAGTCTCTCCATCCATGCGCAGTGTTCCTTGGGGGAGGGGAGTTAGAACATGTGAAAATATCACGAATGTACAATATATCATGAATCTCACGTGCGTCTGGTAGTCGAAAGCCTTCGACAAATTTTCGCAACCAAATTCCTCTGTTCCAGTATTAACAGTCACCTAAAAAGAAAAAGAGGGAAGGGACGTGCTTCCAAATACTCGCATTCCGGAATACTAAAATGTTCGAATATAACAATTGCTAAGTCGTGTGTCGTCTAACTGACAGCAGAGGGGAGGAGTGAAATGAAGAAGGAGCAACAAAATAAAGAGGGATGAAGACAACAGCGAGAGAGAGAGAGAGAGAGAGAGAGAGCAGCTGGTTTAACACGCTGTGTGTCACAGGAAGTCTGGCACTGTGCTGGGGAGATCAGGAGGGGAGAGAAGGCATTAGCAGGGTCACATGGCTCGGGATGAGTCTTGTAATTAGCTTTTAGTCTGCAGATTCACAGAGAGAGAGAGAGAGAGAGAGAGAGAGAGAGAGAGTCCTTAGTCAGTTAGAACACACGCACACGTCTTAGTTAATATTAGCTTCTGCAGTCCTACAAATCAGAGGCATTACTAAGGTCAGTGTGAAGTTACAGAAACAGCTAATTACGAAAGAGGCGTTTGTATGAGCGCTAGCGAATCTGTAAGCGTTGCTCGAGTTCCAGTCTTTCTTATTATACCACATGGACTTTCATCACGGCACTGCGAGCCTGCTTGTCCTCCCTCAGGCCTCAGGAGTTCATCTGCACGAGTGCCGGAGGACCTCCAACACTCCAACACAGACGACTTTTCCTGACATCAGCGTTGCCACTCGCTGTCCCTTTGTCTCCGTCGTCAGCACGTTTCCTGTTCCTGTTTCACCAGGAACGAGACATTTTACACAGCGTTTCCAAGGGCCTTAATTAATCTGAGCACAAACCTGTAATAAAAAATAAAATAAAATAAATACATTTTCGCACTGAGCGTCAGACCCCGAGAGGGAAGTCCTAAGTGCTGTTTTTACACGTTTACTGCAAAAAACGTCACGTGAAAATCATCCAGTGTTTCTACTTATAACATGAAACAAATATTAGATTATTAAACCTGTTTTTTTTCTACACTGGGTTAGAAACAACCCAAACGGGATATTTTTATCCAAACCGCTGGGTAAATATAGGACGGATCACATTTTGGCCTGAACTAACGCGGCGAATTGGGTTGTTAATTTTAACCCAGCGACCGGGTTGTTTTTGAACCCAAAGGATGGTTTCATTTGAACAAAAAAAAAAAACCGCTGGGTTGATTTTACTTCAGAAATGGGTTCATATCTTCAGGATTATTTTTACTCCTTTGAAAATGTCAAACCTTCGACATTATAAACAGATATGTCAGCGCGGTATCTCCCTCTGTCCATACACAAGGACGCGTACAGAGATGTAACGCTAGAGCCGCTAAAGTGGTTAACCTCGAGGTGAACTTTTGGCCTCGTTCCGTTAGCCACTAGCCAAGTTTCCATCCACTTTTCAGCTGTTTATTACCTTAACATCGGTCACGGGTTATTTCATACACACATACACGCAAGGGCAATCGCACATCAGTCCAACACTGCGAATCACACTCTATACTCTTCAGCACTCACATCAATAAATACAAGAGAATCAGTTTCACTGGCAGGACACGCCCACGCAATATGCTTCCGATCATGAGAAGCTCCTCCCCTTCTCCACACTCTTCTCTTCCCATTGTTCTGCTACATGATGTTCTTTGTCTCATCTGTCCAGAGGATGAAATGTTTGTTTTTTTTTGGCAAACTAGTAGTAATGGATGGATGGATGGATGGACGGGCGGATGAGACTAGTAGTAAACCCTCTGTATTTACTCTGGTGGAGTCTTCTCTTGATTGTTGGTTGTTGACCCAGATACACCTACCTCCTGGAAGGTGTTCTTCATCTGGCCGAATTTTTTTTTTTTGAAGGGGTTTTCCTTCTTGCACACACCGCGGTTGTTTTGGTAATGTTTCTGCTCTCTCGTTCTCTCTCTTTCTCTCTCTCCGATGGGTTTGTTTTGATTTTTCAGCCCCACTGTGGCTTGCTTCACTGGCAGTGACAGCTCTTTGGCCTTCATGTCGAGAGTTAACAGCAACAGATTCCAAATGCACAGTGGACAAAACTGAGGGAATAACACACACCTGGCCGTGGAACGACATGGAGCCGCCGATTATCCAATCATTTCTGGTCCCTTGAAAAGTGTCGGACCACGTATACAACCCCGAGGGTGACGTAAATACCTTCAATTAAAGCCGAACATCCGCACTATAACGCTATTTAATCGAAACTCTTATTCGACAGCTAAAGATAAAGATAAGCGCCAAACCGCTGACAGATCTCTATATCACAGAACACGGGAATATTGTGGTTAATGTCTCCGAGTCTGTGCACGAGGCCGCATGTCGTGATGCTTTTGAAGGTCGTTTTATTACAACAGAGGGCAAATTAGATTTCTGTAATGCGTTTCTCTCTGACTTCCCGTATTTGGAACGTGTCTCATGTGGTTTGGTGTGACACAGGCGGTCTTAGGCAGACTAGCGCTATATGGTGTGACAGGTTTTATTATTGGACTCATCCCTCAACCCTTACAGGGGCGAAAACTAAATATCCATGTCTGATATTTTCTTTGAGCTAATCATAGAATGAACTAAATGCATCACAGTACAGTCTTCAGTGCTTTATAACGGATGGGCGTGGTGGGTGCGACACACACATTCGCACTTGGGTACAATTTAGACATGGCGGATTCGCCTACTTGCATGTTTTTGGGAGGTGAAAAGCGGAGAACCCTGAGACACATGCCCTGTATATACAAACAATACCGTCTGTGTTGATTCAGTTACACCGGCCACATGGCGAGTGTGGTGCTGGCGCTTTTAGGAAACAGATAGAGCAGAGCTTGATTTAGAGCAGACTCGTCTTGGCCTGCACCTGTCACTGCCGACCTGACAGTTATATTCCACATCCTTTATGAGAAACTGTACCGTGGTTAGATTGGCCATTTTAAAGTGCAGCCCTTGCACAGCACGCCTGTTTGTAATCCTATTGGCACCCTTCATAAATCCGAGCGAAGAAGGCTGTGAAAATCTGTCTTCATTGTTTAACCTTTTGATCTTTTGTTCGAAAAGATTTCACGAAAATACTCTGCCGTGATGGACATCAAACAATTGCAAACACAACACACAGGTTTATATATAAATAAATAAATAAATAAAAAAGCGTTGTTAAATATAGGTGTGCAATAACAATTATTGGCACCCTTTTAGTCAGTACTTTGTGCTAGCTCGCTTTGCCAAGATAACAGCTCTGAGTCTCCTATAACACTGATGAGGTTGGAGGACACATGGCGAGGGATCTGAGAGCGTTCCTCCGTACAGAACCTCTCCAGATCCTTCACATGTCAGGTCCACGCTGGTGGACTCTCCTCTTCAGTTCACCCCACAGGGTTTCTATGGGGTTCAGGTCAGGGGACTGGGATGGTCAGGGCAGGACCTTGATTTTGTGATCAGTAAACCATTTCTGTGTTGACGTTGATGTATGTTTTGGATCATCGTCCTGCGTAACCCACACTGACTCATATATCAACACTGTTCTGCTGTTTCTTTATGTTATGCTTCTGGATGGTGATTGTGGTAATCGCGATGTGAATTAATTGGAAACGTCAAAAATAGCAAACGACTGAAGCTGTTTAAACAATTTTTCTTTTTTCCTTTACTAGCCCACTTTTGTCTGATCTAACCTGATTCAAAATCCCGGGACAGTTAAATTTGCATCCAAAGTAGGAAAAATTACATCCTACAGATGACACGTTATATGATCACTGCACTGCATAGGGCTTCGTACGAATAAAATATGCTTCTCAAAATCAAGTAAAACGGTACAGAAAACGTTCAGATAGACGCCAGGACAAAGGGATGTCTGAGGTCGATAAGGGCGTGGTTGATGCGTGATGCACTGTGGACGTGCACACACTGTCCAACACTCTTGCAGCTCTTGACAGTTCTGTAGCAAATCCATGACTTGTTCTGCTGTGAACTGTTCTAAAAGTCCCTCAGCACATCGCCGTACCGATATAAATAGCAAACGGGCCGCTGTGGCTCAGTTGGTAGAGCGGGTTGGCCACATGACTCCACATGCCGAAGTGTCCTGAACCCCAAGTTGCTCCCGCAAAGCAGGCCAGCACCACACTCACCACATGCCTGGTGTAATCGAAACAATAAACTATAGTATATCGATACATATACACTACATGTCCAAATGTGTGTGACCACCTGACCATCACACAGTCATGTGGTTCTTCCCCACAAAGTTTGAAGCACACGTTTACATAGCGACAAAATGTGCACAAAGTGTCCCAACTATAACAAGCTCCTTGACATCACTTCCTCTTCCTGTCTTTCCCTTTTACAGCAACCTCACAGCATTGTGCAGCGGCGCCTCCTAGAGGGTAATATCTCTCGGCTGTGCGGGGAAGCACGGGACACCCCGTCCCGCGTCCGCTCGCCGCTCGCCGACAGCAAGGAAGGTGCTGAGGCAGAGGAGAGGAGCGAAAGCACCGTAGATGACTCCACTGAGGAGCAAGAGTCACCGGAGGAGAGCGAGAGAAGTCTGAGATCTGACGAGGAGGACGAGGAGGACGATAACAGGGATGCTGTTGGAAAGGCCACGAGGGACAGTGGAGAAGAAGGAGGACCAGAGGAGAGCGAGGGAGTGTCCACCCTCTCGACTCTGCAGGTGCAGTGCAAGGTATGAAGCAGACTGTTTCCTGTTTACTTACAGACGGAGAACACACTCATACCGACACAACCTCGCTCGGGCCCCTGTCTCTAATGACTCATAAATTTCCATTTGTGACTCATAAAAATATGTAATCTCTTCATACTTCAAGTGTGACAGCAACAAAGCTAATGGAGCCTGAGTGCAACGCGCTAGAGCACGAAAACAGTCGGTCTCAACCCCTACGTGTCTGACAAGAAATAATCAATTCATCAATGCTGTCATTAAAGAGGCTCTTTTTTAAAAAAAAAAAACAAAAACAACAACTTTTATTCAGAATGTATACTGGTTGGATAAAGAATAAATAACCGAAAACGTCTGGCAAGTTTTGAAAAGGAAAACTTTATTCCCCTCATCCGAGATCTCCACTTAATAAGAAATAGACACAAGTGACCCCCAAAACCCCCACCCCCGCCCCCCACCCCCACCGACACCTCAGTGCTTCAGTACGGAGGCTGTGATAAAAATAGAGGCCCAATTAAATCCGACTAAGCTCGAGGGCTACGAGCGAGCGCAGAGCTGCTCATTTCCTCAGCCTCTACCCGACCGAACGAGAGCTGACCCCGGCACCCAGAACCACGCTGACGGGCCGTGACAATAAAATCACAGCACTGTCACATGACCTCCAGGTCAGAGATTCTCTCATCGTAACATCCGCATGCAGTTGGCTGAACACGCTACGGGTGCTCGTGTCGAGGTTTTGCTTTACTGTAGGAGCACTGAGAGGAAAGGGAATTCATTTACATTTAAATGGAGCTTTGGTCACGAGGTGATGGCAGTGCTTTTAACAGAGCGATTCACGCATCATGGTAATGCTTCTTCTCCTTCTTCTTCTTCTTCTTCTTTTCAACGGCTCCCTGATGTGTTCGGGGCCAGTGAGATCACACACACACACACACACATTAATCTGTCTCTGCTTCCATAAAGAGTGTAGCTCGAAATCACTTATTTCACGGCATGTTTTATCTCTTCCGTTCAAACCAGCGGAGATGCATTTTAACCACACTTTAAAGGATACATGATGGAGAGAGCGAGAGAGAGAGTACTTTATTGATCCCTGAGGGAAATCGTTGTTTTTTGGTGTTTTTTTTTTTGTTGTTGTTGCAGCAATACAGTAAACAACAGAAATTACGATCCCTGCTGATGATGAAATGGCTGAAGTAGAGTGCTACAAGCTGAAAACCTCGACGAGGGGGGGATAAAAACAAACAGAGCGCAAACGACGGCATCATGGTGTGGAAACCTGCGAGGTTGGAACAATACTTAAGTACATACTAGTTAGCTCTATAGATCTGGAACAACGTTTCGCCGAAGTGGTGGAAACTGCTTTAATGTGGTAGGAAACTTGAGGTATGTCAGCGGTGGTGTAGGAACATCGACCACTCGCTTTTTACGCTACAGGAAACGCACTGCAGGGCGCAACGTCGCTTTCAGACGTTATAAAGATAGCTAGAACAACATCTTAAAAGACCCTCAGTGGTTTTCTTTAAAAAAAAAAAAAAAACACCTATAAACCTGCTGTCATTTTAGATATGCTCATTTAATCTGTGTTCATGTATTATTCATATTCACCAAGGCCAATGTACTGCATGTGATAGAAAGGATTCATGAAAAAAATAATCCCCCTTTCCCGCTCCAATTTTTGCGATATATCTTACAACAGAAATGGACATTTATTTGTGGAAATGTATTATTTATTCAGATTATTACTTATTTATTTATCTTATTTAATCTTAGAGGTAGGTGTGTTTTTTTTTAAACCCGATCGTTAACTTTATCCACTTCTCTTCCTTTGCTGAGTGAGGGGCAGAGAAAATCCTGCCCCAATGGAGCTCTATTAGTGCTTGTTGCAATTCCCATTTCTGACCACTAGGTGTGTTAATCACTAACCTAAACTAAGACGCTAAGTGGAACAGTAGTGAGTGTGCGCCTCTGTTTGCGCAGAACATCTAGAAATACTAGCAAATCAAGGAAAAATTGCTTATATCTGTCGAAGAGTAACATTCTTTTTAACTGCTGCCGCCAAAGAAGTCATTATTATTTTAACAGAATTTAAGACGAATAAGGCTTTACAAGGATATTAACGGTCAATATAAGCGGTGGAGCGCTGCACAACCTGCGCCCTAGTCACACCTTAGTTTCTGACGGTTCATGCGTTAGGACTCAAGCATAGCAGCCATATGTCCCAAGTTCATCTCAAATCCTGTCGAATGTCCCTGCTGCTCCTCCCACATCAGTGAAGAATAATCCTCCAAAAATGCCCCGCGTCCACATTTCAACAGAATTCTGACAATACTGCTGACGCGACATGATGCATCGAGGAAATGACTGCTTGACTGGGTGGTTAAATTATAGTCTGCTGATCACGCCGATTCCACCGCTGTCTAATCCGTTCTGACGTATTGTCACAACAGACAAACAGCAAAACTACTGAATCATCATAAAGAGAGCACAGAGGTGGGTGTCGAATTGTTTGGCTCTGCTGGAACATTAGGTCATGTGGTAAGAACAAACTTGCCGGAATGACACACGAGAGCACTTTCCATGACGGCAACCATGTTAATAAGCAGATAAATGGGTAGACTAATAATCCACAACTAAAAGAACAGACTTCTCTCTCAAGGTGATTTAAGATTGAAATGAATGGTGCATTATTGCCATGCGCTTGCTCGATTTAAGTTGCTCGATTTAAAGAAGTGTTCATATTGATGTGATAAAATTTTCCTGTTTCCAACACTGACTGTTCACTTCCTGCCTAATAAATATACCCCCCACCCCCGACAGGTGGCGCTGTAACGAGATAATCAACGTTATTCACTTATTCACTCGTGACTATTCATGTTCCACTAACTCCACATTATTTCCAAATGATATGTCCAGGTCCTATCTGAAAGGGAAGTAGCTGTCGTCGCAGTACGAGTGGAAAACTTTAACCTGTGTGTGTGTGTGTGTTGCAGTGTGGTGATGCCGAGGTCAAGGTATCCGTTAACACAGGCTGTCAGTACAACCATATCTCCAGTACATGCTGCAGAAGGCTGGGGTGAGTCAGAAATATTCACACAGTTACACACGTATTAAAATTGGGAGCGGACACTTCCATTCAAGTGAGTAATACTGTAGCAAAAAAGCCTAATACTACTTATACCGCTAATACCACTGTGTGTGTGTGTGTGTGTGTGTGTGTGTGTGTGTGTGTGTGTGTGTGTGTTGTAGACTGAAAATCAATCCCAAGATTAAGCCACTCAGTGAATCCATGCATAACGCAGTGACGTCCCTGCAGATCCAGATCGGTAGTGAAAGAGTGCAGTGTACGGCTCAGGTCATAGGTAACGTTGTCATTCTTCTTCTTCTAATTATTATTATTATTATTATTATTATTATTATTATTATTAGCAGGCTGTTGATTGGGAAAGAGACAGCCGAGACAAAAGAGCACAAGACGGCATGAGCTACACTATATGACCAAAAGTATGTGCACCCCTAACCATCACATCGCACCTATATGTGCTTGTTGAACATCCCATTCCAGATTTGCGCCCCATTTGTGCTGTTATAATGCGCTGCACTCTTCTATGATGGCTGTGGAGATCCGTGTCCGTTCCGCTACAAGAGCGTTAGCGAGATCATCGGGCACCGATGTCGGGTTGAGGAGGCTCCGGTTCCGATTCATGCCGAAGGTGATCAACGCGGTCGAGGACGGGGCTCTGAAGTGTTCCGAAGTGCACTCCGAAACACACCGTGTCTCCATGGAGCGCGCTTTGTGCACAGGAACGCCGACACGCTAGAACAGGTTCCAGTGAAAGGAAAGACGATTATACAGTTGTGTGCTTCAAACTTTGAGGGACAGAGAAAGACGTGAGAAGATGCACATACGGGTGTGATGGTCAGGTGTCTACATACTTTCGGCCGTATAATGTAAAGTCCCCGAGTTCAAGCTCATGAACTCATTTTGGAACACCAACAGAGGACGTCCATAAATCTGTGTGTTTCTCAGACTTTTCCATGCTGTGTTCACAGACGATGAGGCGTTGGAGCTATGCCTGGGCCTACAGACTCTGCTGGAGCTCAAAGTAAGACATTATTTGCTTTGCTAGTGTTCAATGGTTTCCCTATGAGCAGTAAGACGTGATTAGACGTCGGCGTTTTAAAGCAGGAAACGATTAACAGATAGCATCTGCACTGCACCGCTGTTGCTGAATGGAAACCAGACGTCCGTAGCGAATTACTTCATCAGCTTTAATCCCACGAAACTGGGATCCGATCATAGACAACAGCACCAGCACAGCTTTACTGTCTGATTTCTTTTGTGTCTTCAGTCTGAGGTAATAGGAAAAAACTAAGATAAGGTGTTGTGCGTTCAGTTCAGATCCCGATTCCTGATTTTTGGGAAAGCAAACAGAAAAGCGTTTCTCTGGATGGAGAGCTCTCTCGGCGCTGCACGGGATTTAATCGAGGACTTAAAGCTGAAATCCACTTCAGTCAAAGCGGTACTGATGGTAATAGAGCCGGAGGGACATCATACAATTTTTCTCTGATTATGCGTCTGTGCCGGAACGATCCCGTTGGGAATTTCTTTTCATTTTCCAACTTGGTTGCCAAGTGCTCGAATTAGCTCCAAAAATAGATATTTAAAAAAAAAAAAAAGTGCAGAAAAGAAGACACGTTAGTATAGAAACCGTCACTCATCTCCGAGGAGACCGTTTCACGCATGCGTACGTTCTACGGACGAAAAAAAAGCGGCTGCGTCGACGCCCTAAAGAACGTACGCGAATATGACACTGTGTTAATCACTTGACGGTGCGGTAAGTAAATATAATACATAAAGAAATGATTCGAATAAGTAAGATAATAATAAATGACGTGACTCGTGGTTAAATGGGTGGATTTGAATATATTTTTGAAATAACTCCTATTTATTTCGTTTCCACTCACGTACACGACGAAGCTCCACCCCAGATCCCGCCGTGGTCCGACTAGCACAGAGTTCTCAATTAGCGAGGCCTGTCATGACGTCGCGTTCAGCTGCACCCGGATATTCAGTTCCAGCTCTAGAAGCAGGCTCGTAATGATTTCTGAGGATGTTCGCTCTTCTTTCCTCTGTAATAAGCTCGTACGAGGTCTAAGCACTGAGAATTAGAATAGCGTTGCTAGCTAAAAGACGGCTAGCTAAACAAACAGCTAGCGAAAAGATAATCGGACATTCAGCCGCTGGAAAGCCGAGTTAGTTTTAAAAACGATGCAAAATTTCACTTATGATGAACTCTGCATTCAGCCTCAGTGTTTATTCTGGTCGTACTGTTTGTTTTTAAGGGATTTTTAAGCAGTGTGAGATATCGTTTGCTCATAGGGATTATCCGGCTGCGCTGGGTGCTTGCTGATTTCAGGCTGAGATGGGGGCGGAGTAAAGGGGTGTAATACACTTTGTGCTGAGGCCATAGCCTTAAACCAGTATGTTTTTATCGTTTCTGTTATTTTATGCTAGTAAGAACATCACCTTTAAACACCAAACGTTTTAGTACAGTGCTAACGCTGCGATGAAATACAAACCGAGCTGGATGCTATTGGGAAGCGCGTGAATGAAAGCGCTGCTCTTCTGTACCCACAGTGCTGCGTTGACCTGAACAGCAGAGTGCTCCGCCTGCACAGCGACGGCGAGGAACTGCCCTTCCTGAAGACGCCAACCCGTACCCAGTGCCATCACCGTGACAGCAACAAAAACCTGTGACCTTCGACCTCACCTTCGATCACGCCCCCAGTAAATGCGAGAGGGAATTTGGACTGCAGCCGTTGCTCTCCTCCTCCTCTCACGACCTTTTTTTGTTTCTCTTCGTGTTGGTTTGTGTTGTCGATTACTGCGAAGTCAATGTCTCGCTGTGCTCAATTCGTGGTGCAGTCAATGAGATCTAAGAGTTTACGTCCAGAGTCGAGAGATCAACCCGAGGAACGTTAGGATGGCACGGTACGGCACGGCCGGTGCAGTCAATGAAAACTAGGCGTATGCATACCGGTATGTGTACGAGTTATTTCAAGTGCAAAAAAACTTGCCTTCCCAGCGTGTCACTAAATATGACACCACACAACAAAAACTATCAGCTGTGCACCACCTGGTCACGCCCCCAAGCTCAATTTAACTAAATAAATAAATAATTTCAAATAGTTTTGTAGCACAGCTAGACCATCTTCGCAAGTGAAAATATCTATCGTATATCGAATATAGTCACATTGATGTAATATTTCATATTGTAATGTTACGATAAACCAAATATAAGATTATTGAATCTATTTCTAGACATATATTTCACTCATTTGAAGGTCAAACAGGGATCTCTTCAGTACGCCTTTATTTCTAGAAAGAAGCAAAATCATCTGCCGGTAGAATAAGGACACTAAGAACACCGAGCTTGGAATGAGGAGTAATGTTTAGAAATAGGCTGAATAATCTCATTTGGTTTGTTGTAATCGAATTCCAGATGTTTTCTCGCTCAAAAGTTAACTGATCCTTCGGGATGTCACGGATCTCTACTCTCTCCAGGACAAGATGAGGATTGAAACATTCCAGCCTTCTGCCAGATTTTCTAGATATATAATATATATTAGCAGTTTTTATCTTTCAAAATGCTCTTTATATAAATAGTGTGAGGGGTGCTGTGTTTCCGTCGCTGGTTCTGTGCTTTCGAACAGCTTGTGTTTAACCCATTAGACAGGAACACACATACAGCTGGTCCGAAAAAAGGAAAAAAAAAAAAAAAGGTTCCCATAGGAACCCAAGGCTTTCGTTCACAGCGACACTAGCCGCACCTGTCCGGTGTTAGTCTGAGCTCTTCGTAGGCTCAGCTTCCCATAACGGATCTACAACGCATGATACTTTTAGTTCTTCGCCAAAACTGAAGCACTGTCAAACTGTCCCGGCTCGGCCTCGATCCCTGTCCACACGCGTGCGTCGGTCAGAGGAACACTCAACCTGCAAACTATTCCGGCCTCCATCACCGTCTCTGTCGCGACAGATCTCAGATCAGAGATTAGTCCCGCTTTGCTGCACGCTGCCTCTCTGTCTGCCTCTTTTTGGGTGTTGGGGAATTCATATATTTGTATGCTGTAAATGAAGGAAATACAATGTATGAAAGAGATTATTTTTGCCGTTTTTTTTCCTCTCTCTTCTCCTTTTCTCTGTCTAATAAAAAAATATGTATTCTGCCTTATTATGAGTTCTACCGTATACTTACACTGCTGAGGTGAAAGATCGCGATTCGACCTGAGTTGTACAAATCCTATTAAAGTGAAAAACTATAATAATCATTTTATGGAGGGCGGGGGAGGGGGGGAGGGAGGGAGGTAGGGGGGAGGGGGGGGTGTTAAAAAGTTTACAATAACCTGCTTAAGTATGTACAGCCTTTTATAATTGAGAATTGTTGAGAATCAACCAATCACATTCGAATTCTGTTCAAATCTGATTAGTTACTGTACGCCTGCCGTCGGTTAATGTGACTGATTAACGCCCAAATAAAGTGCGGCTGCTCCTGTAGGATTTTCTGGACATCTTCTTGGTAACATCGGACTGTGAAAAGCGTGTGCCGCAAACAGCGTGCGAAGCAGGTACGGGATCTCACATACTGTACCGCGGAACGCTGTAAAGAGAATAAATACTGGAGAAAATAGCAAGACTACTGAAGAACAGGACGTCCATCTAAAATCGATGAGAAGACCGGGAGAAAACTGGTCAGGGAGGCTGCAAAGAGGCCTACGGGAACGTTGAAAGAATTGCAGCAATTTCCACAAGTACTTGTTGCTCTTTACACGTGAGAACAATCTCTCGAATTCTTCATATCTCTGGGACATGGGGTAGGGTGGCAAGACGGAAGCCTTTTTTAACCAAAAACAAAACAAAACATCCAATCTTCCAAAACCTGGTCTGACGAGACCGACTTTTTTTGCCATAATATATGTTTGTCATGCGAAAACAAAAACACATAATGAAAGTAACACCATCCCCACGATGAAGAATGGTGGCGGCGGCGTCAGTTTTCATGGTGGAGGCTGTTTTTCTTCTTGGAACTGGGGCTTTAATCAGGGTGGAGGGAATAACGAATAGCTCCAGTCGATTTTACCGAAAAACCTTAGGTCTTCTGCTAAAACGCTTCAGACGAGGAGGACTTTCACCTTTCAGGGTTACGATGACCCGAACCGAACCTCCAGAACAACAAAGGAACGGCTTCACCGAAGCAAGTTCAATTTTCTTAGAGCCCAATCGAAAATCAAATGAAAAATGTGTGTGCTGACCTGAAGAGAGCTGTGCACAGGAGACGCTCGAGAGTTCGAACGGTTAACATTGCTAAGTTACGACAAACCGATCGACTCTTACATTAAAAGATTGGATGCTGTTATGAAATCTAAAGGCGCTTCAACCGAGTGTTCATTTAGGGGTGTGCACACTTACGCAACCAGGTTATCGTATTGTTGTTGTTGTTTTTTCTTCCTTTTTCCAATTCTCCCGAGGCTTTTTAAAAATGAGAATGGGAAAGTGGAATGAAATGAATAGAATGAATCCAAAATGAGGATGAAATAAAAACGACAAAATGTCGTGTGAGACGCACCACAGATGAACGTCTACATACAGTGCATCCGGAAAGCGTCCACAGCGCTTCGCTTTTTCCACATTTCGTGGAACCTGATGGAGCTCGAGACATCCTGCAAAGAAGAATGGGAGAAACTGCCCAAAAACAGGTGTGCCTATTTTAAGTCTTCTAAAAAGACTCGAGGCTGTAATCGGTGCCAAAGGCGCTTCAACGAAGTATTGCGCAACAGGCTGTGAATACTTATGTACGTTTTTTTGTTTTGTTTTTTTATTTTTAACAAATTTGCAAAGATTTCAAACAAACTTCTTTCACGTTGTCATTACGGCGTATCGTCTGTAGAATTTTGAGGAAAATAATGAATCGAATGCATTTTGGAATAAGGCTGTGACATAACAAACTGTGGGGAAAGTGAAGCGCTGTGAATACTTTCCGGATGCACCGCATCTTCTACCTCGTAGAGACGGTACTGTTATTAGAATCGTCTAGAAAAGTCGACAAGACCAAATCTGCACGGAAAGCTGCAAAGCTTAGGTTGACATTAGGGAGCAAGTGTACAGATTCATACGTGTTTTTGACGAGATCAGGTCCGGATCGAGCCTGTAAAGGTTTCTGGTTTTTACACAACAATCACGTCTAGTAATCTTTGGAAATCCAGAATACTCCCCCTATACAATATCCAATACGCAATATC
Source organism: Ictalurus punctatus (assembly GCF_001660625.3). Taxonomy (NCBI): domain Eukaryota; kingdom Metazoa; phylum Chordata; class Actinopteri; order Siluriformes; family Ictaluridae; genus Ictalurus; species Ictalurus punctatus. Next base: position 1,677,817 of record NC_030429.2, read on the forward strand.
TTTCATCCCAGTCTTTGGCCTGGGGGAGGAAACCACAGTACCTGCAGGAAACCCCCACAGCAGGGGGCAGAGTCAGGATTCCAACCCCCAACCCCGGAGATGCGACGTAAAGGCACTCACCACTAAGCCACCGTGTTCTCAAATACATGCTGCACCCGGCAATCCCTCAAGACTTCACCTTTGTTCAAGAACGTAAATAATCACCGTCTTCTCGGAGTCCAAAACTGAGTGCTAAACAATTTACACTGCTATTCTGAGCCAAGCCTCACTTCCATGTAGTCTAAATATGCTCTGGAGTGGGTATATTATCCCAGTCTCAACCCATTCACACGTCATCACGTCATCCCTCAGTGACGCATCATAAAGCTTTTTTTTGTTCTTTTACATCTATAGATGCAAACACGTTTATGAGAACGTGTTTCTCTCTCTATTCGTTAAGCGTTCATCGATTGCAGCTGATAGCATGGCAGCTTTTCTCTGCCTTATATCAAAGAACTTTTTTTCCCCCTGCCAAAAAAAAGCCGAACATCTTCAGTTGCACCACTGCTTTTTGTCATCCCATAATGCATGGAGAGGCCTCTGGTTCTTTGTTCTGACTCACTGCGCATGCCACATCCTGTTACAGCAAGATTCTCTGCTCTCGTTCCAGTGCTGCCACATAAAAAATTTTTTTTTTTAAATACTAGTACTGCAAATATAGCGTAGAGATATGTGGCAGGACTGTCATGACTTAAATAGTCAGAAAACATGGCATTCATATTCCGTATATTCTGTATTCTACAGTATATACCATGAATTTGGTAGTTTATGGTTATTTACCATGCTTCAGTAATGAAATAAACAGGCGTTATGTTCTCGGAGGTGCTCTGCTATTTGTTGGGGGTAATGCTGAGCCTTGAGAGGAACAACACTATTGCTGCATTCGACTAAAGGTCGTAACTCGTCATTTCTGACCTCAGAGTCGGGAAACTCAGAATCCCTAATTGGTTTCCTCAAGCCCGAGTCCGACAAGTGACGTCAAAGTGACATGGCTGCTGACAGCATGAACGGTAAACCGACAAAGTACTGTTAAATGAGTTAGACTGCATATGCAAGTATTCGATCAATCAGCATATGTATTCATATGACTACTTGCCTTGATGTTACCAACCTCACGACCATATCTGGCCTGAGCGTGGTCACTGTGCCTCCATAGGTCGACCTAACTGTAGTGTGCAGACCACCTGATGTTCTTCCCTGGAATGGCAACCTCTTCCATTACCTTCACAAACATGATGGCCTTCCTGGCAGGGTTTGCTGTGTGCAATCCCTTAACAGATGGCATCGAGTACCGTCTGGAGCACCTAGTGTTTGTACCAGTAGTAATGCCCTTCTTCTTCAGCTCAGGCCGGCGTTTCTGCCATGCTCCGATGGAAGCAGTCGTACGGGCTTTGGAGAACGTCGTAGACTGGTTCCATTAGAAACGCAAAAGAAAACCAAAAACACGTAACATACAGAATTCAAATTCAACGGGCAGAGTGAATACGTATGCAAGGCGCTGTACGCACAGCGTGCTAAATGACAGTGGAAAATCCCAGCGTGAAAATGACAGGAGAGAGACAGCAGGTCTTCTTCCTGTCCATAATGAGCTCTGTGATAAACAGTGGGATCTGAGCTTTCAGAGAGAAGCGGTGTTCGAGCCGCTGCTGTGTTTTATTTAATGCTCTAACAAGCAATCCACAAATGCTGGCATGCATCAGCATATTAGAGTCAAACCTCGCTTCCATAATGATAAATGAAATCATTTATTAAAGCAGCCAAGGGGGCGTAGGAGGGTGGATGCAGAGCTGATTGAGCAGTGGGGTGTTAGCGACAGAACCAGAGAATACAAGCAAATTGAAGGGGAAACAAAAGGAAAGTTGATGAAGGGTGTGTATCTCGTTAAAGCGGCACCTGTCGACGGGGGGAGGGGGGTATAGCAAGTGAACAGTCAGTTCTCGAAGTTGACGTGTTGGAAGCAGGAAAAATGGGCAAGCGTAAGGATCTGAGAGACTTCGACAAGGGCTAAATTGTGATGTCGACACGACTGGGTCGGAGCGTCTCCAAAGCGTCGGGTCTTGTGGGGTGTTTCCGGTATGCAGGGGTTAGTACCTAAGAAAAGTGTTTCTAGGAAGGACAACCGGTGAAACAGCGACTGGGTCATGGGCGCTCAAGGCTCATTGACGGTCGTACGGAGCGAAGGCTAACCAGTCGGGTTCAATCCCACAGAAGAGCTACTATAGTACAGATTGCTAAAAAATGTATTGCTGGCTCTGATGGAACACACGGTGCATCGCAGCTTGTTGCAAAACCCTACAACCCTCCGAAGCCCTATGATAACGCTCCAATAATACCAAATAAACATGTAGAGAATGCTGGTTGGAGAAGAAAGGCCTTGTCTCAGGGTTGGCGAAGCAGCCAGAATAAGTCATGACGTTTTAGGACATTGTGCGGTTGAGTAACAGCCGCACAGTTAAACGGAGGCGTGTATATCTCATCAGAGCCCCGCAATTAAGGATCCTTCTGGACATCACAGGCCGAAGTGAATCCTCCGCTCGAACTATAATTAATAACGTATGCAGTGTATTCAATAACGGATGCTGAATCAGCCTCCGTGTAGGAAATGCCCACGTAAAGGAATTAAACGTGATCTACTGGAAATGGCCAGTGTGTGTTCGAGATAACACACACACACACACACACGCGCGCACGCAGTAGCGTAACAGGCTGAACAGCCTCCGGAAAGCTCAGCTTCATGCTGTCAGTTGCCATAGCTCCCAGTCCTGCAGAAGAGCACGGATTACTCGTTCTGGCTCACCGAGTGCTGGAGGAGCGTCGGAGAAGAGACACGGTCTCAGACGCTACACACGCTCAATGATCTGGGAAGACACGAGCGCACACTACAGACTTCGGCACCGAAGCTACACTCAAGATAATACAGTAATATATACACGAGTCGTGCGGAAATGAAACCAAAAATGAAACAATTAATAAGTGCACGGCGTTTGCATGTTCTCCTCATGCTTCTGGGGTCTCCTCCGGGTTCTCCGGTTTCCTCCCCCTCACCCCGGTCCATAGACACATGCTGTAGTCTGACTATCATTTCCAAATTGTCCGCAGTGTGTGAATGTGTGCGTGTGACCCTAATTATAGATGGGACAGATGCAACAATCCCTTCAGCTGCAATATGGATTCCATGGATCCTTCAGCACACGGAATTCGTTCCGGAACTAAAACCCAACTATTTAAATATTAGGCTCATTATTCAAATGTGCGCCATGACATTCCGGATAATTAACCCGAAGTCCTAGAGCTTTCGTTATTAATATATTTATTTATTTTAAATTCCTACAAAACACTTTCGATCAGCGGTGCCAAGCATACGGTCCACGGAACCTAATAAAGTTCTAATCTGGCCCACCAAATGAATTTCTAAATTATAAAATCATCTCGTGGACTTTAATTGAATTACAAAAAAAAATAAAAAAAAATCAAAGGAGCTAGTCTCTTTTATGGAGTAAAACCGAGTGCCATTAACTCACCTACTGACCAAACGATGCTCACGATCGTGACAAGTAGGTCGCCGTTAGTGAACTAAACTCTCGACGCTCGCTCTTTTCGAGAGAGCCGATTGAACGGAGGTGAATACGATCACGAATTTTATGCTTTGATAACGGTAGGAAAATATGATACGATTTTCAACCAGCTTCAGTATTAGTTTTGAGTACAACACTACAAAAATTAGAGGGGGGGGGGATATACTTATGCACACTCCTGTCTTTTCAATTTTTGGTTTCTGTTCATGTTTTGATGTCCAATCACGTATATAAATGCTGGTAAAACGTGGAGTTGATAAGTCCGACTATCCTGCTAGTACGTGGGTTTTTTTGTGCTGTTTTTCTTTTGTAGCAACGTTGTGATGTCGTGTATTAACAGTTAATGCGTGTTCTTTTAATGACTAACACCTGATACAGTCTATGCATCGTCATCATCATGCCCGTTTCGTTCCTCCGGGGGGGAAAAAAACCCCTCAAAGTGAGTGAAACTTCTTTCAGACGTTTCAGGCTGGTTATTTCCCAGGGTCAAACGCAGAGCTGTTCTATATTAAACACGGACCGGTTTATACCGCCTGATATGGGAGAAGAAAAAACACACACACACACACACACACACAAAGTTCAGCAAAGCCACGCACTGAGCCAATCTGAGCCGGTGGGAACCAAGCAGAAAAATGTCAAAGTTACATCACATTGGCAGTGTGTGAAAATACACTCGCAAAAACAACTACCACTGGGAGAACGGTAACGTCGTCCAAGACACACAGAGCAGTGTACAGATAACAAAAAAGACTGTTAGTAGTATTATTGCTCATTAATATTTAGTTTTATACGTCATCACTGCTCAGTGACGTGAGGAATCGGATCCTACTCGGACTGGCTCAAAATGTGTACGTACTGTACAGTATCCCAGCGGCGGCGTAAAGCACGGACTGACCCTGAACCCATCACGCGTCCTCTTTATACATTACAGTGTGAAAGATGTGATGAGAAGCAGCTGTGGCGTGTGACCCGTCCGAGCGTTCAACGCACACACGGACTCATCGGGTCCGGAACGGGGTCGCGGAGACCCATTCGACGGGCCGAGCGTGCGCAGTAGATAAGGAGCGGACATCCGAACGGGCCCGCTCTCCGAGGAGCTCGGACGCGGGCGCACGATACGGTTCCTCCTAAGGCTTTTGAGGACAACATAAAAGTAAATAAATCATTCGTTATATCTGAAGGATCTGTTGGAGACGTTTATTCGTCGTCGAGTTAAACGTTTACAAAAAGCGTCTGATGTCTTTCTCTCTCTCGCGTTGTTCCGAGTCTCTGTACAGGACGTCTCCGATGAGCTTCCGGACCGCTTCTGCGTCACTCGCGTCTGTTGGATGCGGAAACAAAACAAAACAAAACCACACACGGTGCATTGTTTTAGGAAATGAACTTTCCGGATAAAACACGGAGATCAGACGTTAATAACAAGAAGTGGATCTCGTTCTTGCTCTGAAAACGTGTCCCTGACCTCCTTACTTAGAACAACAACACACACACACACTTAGGTAAACAGCTTGGTTTACAGTTCAGCAGGGAGATAATTATTTACTGGGCCATGTGTCCGGGTTTGACCATTTGTAGACACACACACACACACACTTCTTACCCACTCCCAGTTTGCGCAGCAGATCTGTGTATTCTGGCTTCTCCTCCAGAACTTTCCGGAGGCTGGTGGGTTCCATGCACTCCAGCTCGACCCTCCAGTACACGTAGATCTTGTGACTGAAGCTCACGTACACCAGACACGGGGTGTTCCTGCCCTGCTTGCACGCATACAGTCCTGCAACGTTACAGAACCACAGCCACAGACAGCAGAGATATATAAACACACACACACACACATTATGTAAACTCTCTGCAAGATGCACTCATCCTCGACTAGCAAACTATTCAGGACGACACAATTCAATGAGGAAAGAAAGGGCGGCATTAAGATATTTTTTAACAACTAGTGGTGACCCGTGTCACGTGACCACAGTAACGTCCTGCTATCGTGCTCCGTTCCAGTTTTCACGTGTTACCGCCGTACCAGCGCAGAAAGCGTTCACGTTCTCATCAAACTGGAACCGAACGACTGTGCGATTATGGTCGATGATGTACGTCTGGCCGTCCCAGGCACACGCCACCACCTCTTCTCTGCCGTCACCCTACACACACACACACACACACGTGTATATAACGAACTATCATACAGTTCACGTCAGTTGTTCATTGTGTTACGTGATTGAAACACGTGATACCCGGGTATCACACCGGACTACTGACCGTGACGTCCAGTTTCTGCAGTGCAAAGAGCTGGTGATCCACCTGCACCGACCACAGGAGCTGCTCAGAGCTGTCCATAAGCTTCAGGGTACCTGCACAAATAAAAACACACGTTATATAACTGGGGACAAGACACCGAGACGTGTTATTATCCGTGACCTGACTCCGAAAAACATACACTGTACATCTGTTCTAGTGCGTTTCCAAAGATACCTCTCAATTTCACAGGGTTCACCCCCCCCCCAACCCAATATAAAGTGCTGTGTACCATCTAAAGTGCAGAGCGCAAATAAGCCTCCTTTAGAGTCGTCCTCCTTCGACCCTACGGGGAAAAAAAACAACAAGGCACGAGTCACCTCCGAATACCTTTCAGAATGCAGAATCAGTAATGCGTCCTGCGCTAAAGGGAAGCTTTTTATTCCTCATACTCCTGTTAATGTTATTATTATTAGGAACACCTGTAGACCTGAAAATGTCCAATCGGCCAATCGCGTGGCAGCGGCGATCACCATCTTGAAGCGTGAGGTAGCTGAGCTATGAGACGAGAAGACCACGATGGGTTCTGCTCCCGTCAGCCCAGAACAAGTTGGGGGGGTGGACTGTGCTGCTACAACGTGATTGGCTGATTGGATAGGTCTATACATATGCATATTACCTTTGGCTTTGAATCAATACACGTATAAAAAATGCATCAGAGAGAGTCAAAGTGTGTGTGTGTGTGTGTGTGTGTGTGTGTGTGTGTGTGTAGGTACATGCAGTACCCCTACTGATGCTGCCTATCAAATGGGTCGACACGTTCTTGTTATGAATGCGGCTGGTGGTCAGACGAAGAACAACGTCTCTGGAGGGCCCTTCTCTGCAGCGGGAGGAACAAACACACACACACACACACACACACACACACACAGATCTCTTTTCTTGTTTCACAGGAACATCATGTCATGTACCAACCAGCATAACCGAGACTCATCGGGTCTCGAGGACATCCGTTTGTACGAAGCTTCTTTTTTTTTTTTTATCGTTGTCTGTGCTCGGTACTGAAAAGTGTAGCGTCACTCAATCAGCGTTCAGTCATTTATTCGTTCTGAAACGAGATTCAGGACTGCTCACCCTGCGGAAGCGGCCGTTCGGGTCTCTCCAGGTGCTGCAGCGCCATCTTGTGTCCAGGAACAGAGCAGGATGGCGTAACCGCAGCCGGGCTGAGACACCATGAGCTGAGGCCTGCCGTCTGGGGCCGGGCTCACTGATAGACTGTCCACCTGGAGGGGGGTAAAAGAAGAAGAAAAAAAAAAAAAGGTCAAAGCAGTCACTTTTATTCTGTAATACATAAAGAGCATTTTGTTTATTGTAAAGGGGAACGCGTTATAATAATTACATGTTCTAGTTTTGGTCTAGGACTACGTAGAACACCAAATTTCGCATGACGGAAGGAATAAACCAAGCTTGGGATAAATATACTGTAGTACACCGTGGAGAGGCATTTATTATTACAGCCCTTGTTTTGAGTTGTGCCGATGCGGATAGTTACGCCCCCTCCCCCAAGGTTTCGCGCTCGATTCTGGTGGAAACACCGTCAGCTGCTTTAACAGCTTTATACCTGGTTCTACTTTAAAGTAAAACACGACTTGAAACGAATGCTCGTCAGTTCATTAAGCAGTCGAAACTGAACCGGTGAGGTGTGTGAACGCGTACCTGTCCCTCCAGGAGCCATTTCTTTAACAAAATCAGCTGGCCGTCAGTCAGGTCCGTGGCATCGGGCGGCTCCTCCCAGCGGAAAGCTCGCACCACGCGGTCGGTGTAGCCCACGACAAGCTCGCTGCGGCCATCGCCATCTAACACACACGCACACACACGCACAACTCGTTCACGGACTGACCCGAGATATTTGGAAACATTTATCATGGGGTCGATTCCTCACACACACGATGTTGCACGTCTTGTGGTTCGGTTCCTGTTCGTTTGGCTGAACGAGAACATCTTTCAAACTGGAAAAGGTTCCTGACGTGGCAGTCTGCTGCTGTTCTACTCACCGATGTCGCTGATGAGCATGACTTTAGTGTTGGCAGGGATGTGCTGGGTAAAACATGGCTTCTGGTCATCCCCAAACAACCCCTCGGGCTGGCCGGAGGACTCGGCTTTGGCTGCAGCCGAGGCGATGTCAAACAGGTGGAACCAGCCTTCTGCACCTACAGCCACCACGAGGTTCTACCACAGAAGACACGGCAGATCGAACCCAGGACGGTGTAATGTCAAGACGACCAAAATATGTCAAAAGTAAAGAGCGATTCGTACACACTACCTTACCCTGCCTTTATTACAGAGGTCTCCTACTCCCACACAGGTTAGCTAGCAACAGAACACAGTTGTGAAGACTCGGCACCAATAATTTGCTTGTGCTGGGCTTGAAAAGCTTCCAGACTAAATTGCGTTCAGAATAATAACAATAATAATAACAATAATAATAGTAATAATAATGAGAGTGAATGGACTAATAATTTAACTCACCATTCCTGCGCATGTTCTCGTGAGCCAGGGCTTGGAGTCGTCATTCTTATAGATGTATAACTTCCCGCTCGTGTCACCGACCACAAGTTCATTCAACTAAAGAGGAAAATGTAAGAGATTTTATTTACACACACATCTCCAAATACACCACGTTTATTCCCCTTGATTCAAAAATCAGCCTGGTCAAGGTAATCGAAGATCCAAAGCCTGTCCAGGGAACGCTGGGTGCAGTACACCCTGCATGGAACGCCGGTCCAACACACATACATAACTGCTGTTGTGCTTGTGACCAATCACTGATCACCACTGTTCCCAAAAGACCAATCGCTGATCACCACTGTTCCCAAAGACCAATCACTGATCACCACTGTTCCCAAAGACCAATCACTGATCACCACTGTTCCCAAAGACCAATCGCTGATCACCACTGTTCCCAACAACCAATCACCAATCACCATTGTTCCCAACGACCAATCGCTGATAGCCACTGTTCCCAAAGTCCAATCGCCAATCACCATTGTTCCCAACGACCAATCACTGATCACCACTGTTCCCAACAACCAATCACCAATCACCATTGTTCACAACGACCAATCGCCACTGTTCCCAAAGACCAATCACTGATCACCACTGTTCCCAACAACCAATTACCAATCCCCATTGTTCACAATGATCAATCACTGATCACCACTGTTCTCAACCAATCGCTGATAGCCACTGTTCCAAACAACCAATCACCAATCACCATTGTTCCCAACGTGCAATTGCTGATAGCTACTGTTCCCAACAACCAATCACCATTGTTCACAATGACCAATCGCTGATCACTACTGTTCCCAACAACCAATCAACAATCGCCATTGTTCCCAACTTCCAATCGCCGATCATCCCTGTTCCCAACGACCAATCACTGATCATCCCTGTTCCCAACAACCATTGCACATTCATTCTTTGTTTTAAACTTATTTCTTCTATATTCATAAGAATTAAAGTAATAATATTTTGTGTTTTTGACAGAAAGTATAGTATACTGTATGTGTAAAGGGTTAGTTTGTGGTGTCATGACCAAAACATGACTTTCGATAAGAAATAAATCCTAACCTAACCTGCCAGATAAATGATTCTAATCTACGTGTCTTCAGAAACCCTCGCTCTAGTTTATCATCGGGGTTAATGCCAATAATCAGGACCAATCTATGAGGATGCAAGTTAGTTCGTGACGCCATCGGGCGACTTTCTGAGCGTCCTGTGGCCACTTATGTTTTTTCAGCTGCACGGTGAACTTACAGAGTCGTTATCGGCG
>NC_030429.2:1697500-1702500 GCF_001660625.3 Ictalurus punctatus
AAAACGATCCTCGTCCACGTCTCGCTGCGTTTCAGAAACGATCCACGTCCGCACTACACGACCGAATACGCACGTCACGTGACCATCCATGGACACCGGGCATGCGCGTACAGGTCTAAACAGGAAGTCGATCGCTAGTGGCATCCTGTGTAGGGCTTACGGCGCTCGGAACGAGATCTGTTTCCGATCGCTCTGATCATAGCTCACCGCTTGCAGTTTTATACGACACAGAGTTGAACCTCACAACAGCTGCTAAGAATAACAACAAAGCTGCAAAGCGTGCGGTTCAGTCTCCGTGTTGTTGTTTATACGATCGAGGTAGCGTAACGGTCATATGGTAGGGGCTTGGCGAATCAGAGAAGGACACATGATGCTCCACAAGACCCAATCAGGGAGCGAGTGAATGTGGGCGAAGCCACGCCTTCGTTTCCAAACGTCTCCGTATTCGAGGGTCGGAAACGCCGGAGTAGCGTAGAAGACAGGCGTAACCGTAGCAACAGTTTTAAAAACGCACTAGTGTAAACAGGGCCTTAAAGGGGTTAAAGGAAATATAAGCTGCCAGCCTGCTCCTGTCATGCTGCTTGTAGTTTTGCTGTTGCTGATGGCTCTGGTGTTCCATACAGCTCCATGTTTTAAACTCGATCCAACGTCAGTTAACTTATAAATCTCACAATCTTTTCCTATAAATTCCCAATCTCTTGGATTGAGAAACTACGCCTGAAAGAGAGCATACGAACGGAAGTGCTAATAAATCTGAATTCTCAGAACCTGGATGTCTCTCTAAAGTCCCATTCAATCCAACGTGCTGGAAAAGCGTCGAAGCTGCAGAGTGTTGGACTCTGGCTCTTTCTCCCTGTGTAAACAAATTAGCAAATTTACAAACTAGCATGACCCTGATGAGTACAGAGCGGGTACTGAAGTGCTTGCTGACCTGAATATGCAGTATCGTATAAGGCATGGAGCCGGATGTCAGCGCAGGGTGTTTATTAAAAACAAGAGGCGGTTAAGCAGATAAGGTCAAATCCAGGAGTGTGATCGAAAGACAGGTAAACGGCTCCAGCGATCTCTAGACACACTAAACAAAGTGAACAGGCTTTGGGTCGAAGAATGTGAGTGACGGGAACATAGACGAAAAGCTTTCAAGGTTTTTTGAAACAGCCTGGACCTTATATTGCTTTCCCAACAGGAGACCACGCCATTCGCACCTCCCAAATGTGCCTTGCCACAGCAGGGGATAGAAGCAGACTGCGTCTGTCGCAGTTTGCATTTTCCATTTGCTGTTTATGACCTTGGGGCAGGTGTTGGACCTTATCAGCATCTGTGGCACTCCCAGCCTCCTCAGAGCTTACACAAGGCAGTCTGGAATGGGGAAAATATATACAGTTGAGGCCATGAGTTTACAAACGCCTTGCGGAATCTGAAAAATGTTAATACTAGGGGTTTTTTTAATAACAAGAGGGATGATACTAATACTAACTGAATTTACACAAATGAACCAGCTCAAAAGTTCACACACGCTTGATTCTGAATACCGCGTGTCGTTACCTGGATGATCAACGACACGATGTGTTTACGTGTTGTGAGAGTTGTTCACGAGTCCCTCGTTTGTCCTGAGCAGTTAAACTGCCCACTGTTCTTCAGAAAAATCCTCCAGGTCCTGCACATTCTTTACTTTTCCAGCATATTCTACATATTTGAGCCCTTTCCAACGGCGGCTATATGATGTCGAGATCCATCTTTTCACAGTGAGAGTGTGGGACCACTCACTCTTAATATCATGAGTGACTGAGTGAGAGAGTGAGTGAGAAGGAGAGAGAGAGAGTGAGTCAGTGAGTGAGTGAGAAGGAGAGTGAAGTGAGAAGAAGAGTGAGTGAGTGAGAAGGAGAGAGAGAGTGAGTGAGAAGGAGAGTGAGAGAGTGAGTGAGAAGGAGAGTGAGAGTGAGAGAGTGAGTGAGAAGGAGAGTGAGAGAGTGAGAGAGTGAGAGAGTGAGTGAGTGAGAAGGAGAGTGAGAGTGAGAGAGTGAGTGAGAAGGAGAGTGAGAGAGTGAGAGAGTGAGTGAGTGAGTGAGAAGGAGAGTGAGAGAGTGAGAGAGTGAGTGAGTGAGTGAGAAGGAGAGTGAGAGAGTGAGAGAGTGAGTGAGTGAGTGAGAAGGAGAGTGAGAGAGTGAGAGAGTGAGTGAGTGAGTGAGAAGGAGAGTGAGAAGGAGAGTGAGAGAGTGAGTGAGAGAGTGAGTGAGTGAGAAGGAGAGTGAGAGAGTGAGTGAGTGAGAGAGAGTGAGTGAGTGAGTGAGTGAGAAGGAGAGTGAGAAGGAGAGTGAGTGAGTGAGAAGGAGAGAGAGAGTGAGAGAGTGAGTGAGAAGGAGAGTGAGAGAGTGAGTGAGAAGGAGAGTGAGAGTGAGAGAGTGAGTGAGAAGGAGAGTGAGTGAGTGAGAAGGAGAGTGAGAGTGAGAGAGTGAGTGAGAAGGAGAGTGAGAGAGTGAGAGAGTGAGTGAGTGAGTGAGAAGGAGAGTGAGAGAGTGAGAGAGTGAGTGAGTGAGTGAGAAGGAGAGTGAGAGAGTGAGAGAGTGAGTGAGTGAGTGAGAAGGAGAGTGAGAGAGTGAGAGAGTGAGTGAGTGAGTGAGAAGGAGAGTGAGAAGGAGAGTGAGAGAGTGAGTGAGAGAGTGAGTGAGTGAGAAGGAGAGTGAGAGAGTGAGTGAGTGAGTGAGAAGGAGAGTGAGAGTGAGTGAGTGAATGAGAGAGAGTGAGTGAGTGAGTGAGTGAGTAAGAAGGAGAGTGAGAGAGTGAGTGAGTGAGAGAGAGTGAGTGAGAGAGTGAGTGAGTGAGAAGGAGAGTGAGAGTGAGAGAGTGAGTGAGTGAGAGAGAGTGAGTGAGTGAGTGAGTGAGAAGGAGAGTGAGTGAGTGAATGAGAGAGAGTGAGTGAGTGAGTGAGTGAGTGAGAAGGAGAGTGAGAGTGAGTGAGTGAATGAGAGAGAGTGAGTGAGTGAGTGAGTGAGTGAGTGAGTGAGTGAGAAGGAGAGTGAGAGTGAGTGAGTGAGATGGAGCGTGAGAGAGAGTGAGTGAGTGAGTGAGTGAGTGAGTGAGAAGGAGAGTGAGAGTGAGAGAGTGAATGAGAGAGAGTGAGAGAGAGTGAGAGAGTGAGTGAGAAGGAGAGTGAGAGTGAGTGAGTGAGTGAGTGAGTGAGTGAGAAGGAGAGTGAGAGTGAGTGAGTGAATGAGAGAGAGTGAGAGAGAGTGAGAGAGTGAAAATGGGGAACAGAGAGTGAGTGAGTGAGAGAGAGTGAGTGAGTGAGTGAGTGAGAGAGAGTGAGAGAGAGTGAGAGAGTGAGTGAGAAGGAGAGTGAGAGTGAGTGAGTGAGTGAGAAGGAGCGTGAGAGTGAGTAAGTGAGTGAGAGAGAGTGAGAGTGAAAATGGGGAACAGAGAGTGAGTCACACCTCAGTCACTTAGAGCAGTTACACATCACGGATCCCATCGACTCATCACCTACAATAACAGTCCCTATGTACAGACGTCAGCTCCTGGCAGCAGGCACATGCACTACACGGTATGATCACGCTGTCACTCCAGCGCCAAGTCCTCATCATACTGGTGATAGTTAACCATGTTTATGCAGTTTCTCAAGAGAAATTGTTCCAGTACACCTGTCTGTGTGGTGGAATACTGCATGTCTGCACTAACCACAACACACACACACACACACACACACACACACACACACACACACACACACACACACACACACACACACACACATCATCATCATCATGCATTCTATCCTCTTTATACATAGAGGTCTATGGTAGCAGAAGCTGAATCAGGTGTTATGTGACCCGGTTTCAGTCACATGGCAGGTTGATCTTCAAACACACTGGCCGGTTTAGCGGGAACGCTATATGTTGGGATGCTAGCATGAAAACGTAATGGTGGAATAGCTGTTTGACTTAACATCGCAGTTTTTTTTACTATATAATAGTGACTTGAATTGACTTAAACCCTTCTCAGCTCAGGTCCCCCACGATGCTTCTCCATCACACTCTGTTTTGTGCTGCTTTCTCCACTTCCTTCCAGGTGCATCCTAGCTTCTGCCTCTAGTGATCTTCTCCAGATGTTTCTGGGTGTTTTATAGCTTCTCTTCCCCTGTGGGTTCCATTTTGGCAATTGTCCTGATCTGGACTTTAATCCTCGTCTGTCCTGTTTCCTTCCAGAGTTTTTGCATTTTTAACCCTCTACTACATGCAGTTTTTTGCCACCTAGTCAGCGTGTATACATTATATCAACTAGAGAGGAATTATAGTTGTTAAAAAAAAAAAAAAAAAACAAGGATGTGGATGGATTTACTCACTCAGAATGCATACAAAATATATAGCAAGCAGCGATTAAAGGGGCCAAGCACGGAAGGCGCAGTAAGCGCAATGCGGAGCCTGAAGAACATGAAGAGGAGACATAGAACGCACATAAATGAATAAAAGATGAACAGAACAGAGGCATTCATTTGCATGCCAAGAAGTTTAAAGGTTACTGCAATGCTGAGCCACAAAAGAAAGGAACCGATCGGCACGATATTACAGACACGTTTAAGCACTCGCACCAGATGGGAACGGAACCCAGGGCCTTTAGGACTGACGCTTGTTGTTTTTCATGGTGTGCCACACAGAGAACACACGCTTGTCTCGAAGCTGAGGAGAGCTTCCAAGGTGAGAATGAGCACAGCTATAACTTTTGTACAAATATGAATATCAAAATTCTCTTCAGTCATTCTTGCACGGCTCTGTCGGCTGACGATCTGCGCCAGCGTCGGTAAGAATCGGACGAAATTTGAAGTCGTGAAAAAACTGAATACTGTACATTTCAAAATGATGACTACTGTAATAGGTGGAGTCTTAATGTAAGACATGGACTGTGATCAGCATGAGGAGAATAATCTGATGAACTAAATGTCTTTTCTCTAGGACAGGGGTGTCCAATCTTATCCGGAAAGGGCCGGTGTGGGTGCAGGTTTTCAT
>NC_030429.2:1707500-1710000 GCF_001660625.3 Ictalurus punctatus
GATGCACATCCTCCTCCAACAAACCGACACGAACTCCAGTGCATTCATTAACATACCGACACTCAGCCTTTTCCAGGATTTGAGCATAACCACAGAACTGTTTGTATCTAACGTTAATTATTCTAACGGCGTATAAGCAGTCGAGCCGCTGATTTAACGAGGCCCTCCGCACAAATCCAAGCAAACGCTCGTCTTGAGAAATCCCACCCGTTGCGTTGAAAAGTTTCTACAAACAGTTTGATTCGACCATGTTAATAAATGAGGGACCTGCACCCTAACCGCTCTGTTCAATAAACACACACACACACATTGGTGATTAGTCCCAGATGTCAGTGTTATGGTGGCTTTTAATTAGGATAATTGCTTTAATCGCCGTCTGTTGGGAACACACTCCCAGTAAGAGGAAATGGGAAGGAGTGGGAATGAAAAAACGGAGCAAGGCTACCATTCATTAAGTGCGACCACAAAAGTATTGTAAAGGGGAAATCTACTCTATAAACAAACACGAGCACTGTATATTCAATGACAATTAAAATAATATAAAATTTATATATATATATATATATATATAAAACTCCTCCCAGCTGTGGTAAGTTTAGTAGCTTTTCGTAGCATACGTGGGGCAGAATGCTATTTTATAGATCGTGCATTTAGCTTTGAAATGATTAATGAGCTAGCAATGAAGCTTTTAATGAGTTTCGGTCGCTCACGCCACTTCTTCTTCTTCCCTAGAAGCGATTCCAGGAGAAACCAGTAGCAAGATTCTACTTTTAAAAAAAAAGAAAAGTAAAAAAACAACTCCTATGGTGGCATTATAAGGAAATCTACTATTTTAAATGAAAATTAGTCTGTAATGTTGTGATGTGGCCATGAACATGTGGGTACGTCGATGGAACTGGAGCAAAAGCGGCATTCCAACGTAAATAAATAAATAAATAAATGCATCTCTTAGCGCTTGTTTAGTAAAATGCACCTTTGCGGTGATAGCGGCGAGGGGTACTGAACGACCTGAACAAACACTCCGTGTTAGTTCGCGTTAATTAAACATCGTACGCGACTCCCGATCATAACAACTGATGGTTACGCCACTGCGTAGGTTAACTACAGGTCGTGACTGGTCATTTCCGACATCCGGCTGGAAAACAAACAAACGAACTAACTAACAACAACAAAAACCAAGAAAATGCACCCTCAGCTACTCGTAAACTGAGGAGACAGTCCTCAAATCAACACGGCCACTCGTGGCATGAACAGTAAACGAAGCAGCACTTGCTTTTAAAGCAGTATTTGCTTTAGATCAGTCGACATCCTGACAGATTCCCTCGTTAAATCTGTAACAGCTGACTAGCTTGTTGCTAACAAAAGGTTTCTATGCGGTTTGGTTGTTTTTTCCTCACTCGTCGCTCGAATGGACATCATTCCAAGTTCTCGCTTCCAAGGTAAGTGTGTGTGAGGTATGGTATTCGTGTGTGTGTGTGTGTGTGTGTGTGTGTGTGTGTGTGTCCTCTCCCCTGCTGTTGTCCTTGCCCACCTGAATGAGGTGTGACTGGGCAGGAAATCATCTCATTGTCCCTCTGCTGGAGCTTCACACGCTGCTTCCACCTCATCCCGGGCCTTGGCCTTCACACACAACCAGACACAGATGAGGACACTGGTCCTACAAGCACCGACAGAATTAACGGCAAAGCCCACGGCTCAGACTCGGACAAACAGCCCCTAAAAACATGTCTGCGGTGTTAGTGTGTACATGTTTTAATGCGAAAACTGTGTAAGTAACCAGAAGTAGGTCAACACTGCAGAGGCTGTGAAATAATCACACACACACACACCCATCATGTCACAAAGCCAAAGCCGTATCATTTGGACGGTAGCCATATCAGATAGACGGATTAGGTGCGTACGCCTGTGTGTAATCTTTTATTGACATTCTACACAGGGTTCTGCGCTTGGAGCTAATGTGGGTTCCCTCTAAGTAGGTCTAATGATTCATGGAAAACTTCATGAGAGTCCAGTGAGACGTATTCACTTCTCTACACTCGGACACATGCAGCCTATCGCGGAACCTTTCGGAAACTGTAATTCTGCCTAAACGGTACATTTATTCCGGGGGAGGAAGGAGGGGGAAAAAAAAAAGTGTCCGCTTCAACGTAAGTAAACAAAACGTCATTTCAGCAGACAGCAACCGGTCCGGGAAACATCTGAGATAAGGAAGTAGAACGTCTTAAAACCAGATCCTGATTTCATCTCGCAGCGACGCTGTTTCATCAGATGTGACACGCTGGCGTGAGGAATGTAGGGGAGTTTCCTCAAGTGCCAATCAGAACTCACTACAGTGCAAAATTCCCCCGAGTTCCCAAACACAGGGCAGGGAGAAAGCAAAAGAAGAAGAGCAGAATCGATGTCTTTCTGCTCTCAGAAAATCCTCACCAGTACACACACACACACACACACACACACACACAATGCCATAATGAGGCGTTGTGATCAGCAGGTTCGCTCC